>NW_015176470.1:240704-250624 GCF_001447785.1 Gekko japonicus | reverse complement strand
CAGGGAACTGCAGAGAGCTAATGACAGTTGAGGAAATCAGGAGTGGCCAAGAACCACCTGTGAGGTGAAGCAAAGCTGCTGGCCCAGCCTTTCTGATGGCTTCCAACACTATGCCCCACCTCCTATATCTAACAGTCGGTTGTCTGTCAGGTGCAGCAGTGGTTACAGGGTGCTTAAAGCCACAAGGGAGCCTGCCCCAGCAGTAACACCTTAGTGATCCTGCTGGCCCTGCCTCCACAGTGGCTTCTAATACTCTTCCCCCCTCCCCCTTCTAGACTGGACAGGCAGCTACCTGTCAGGTGTAGGAGAGGAGGTGGGATGCATACAGTTGCCGGGGAGGTTTGCTCAGCAGGATTGCTTTAGCCCTGCTGCTGGCCCAGCCTCTGCAATGCCTTTTAATACAATCCCCCCAAACACCAGACAGGCCGGTGTCTGTCAAGGGTAGGAGCAGGAGCTCACTGTTCTGAGGTAAGAAAAAAACCAGTTATAGGAGACTGCAGAGAGCTAACAACAGCTGAGGAAATCAGGAATGGTTAACCACCTGTGAGGTGCAGCAATACTGCTGGCCCAGCCTCCCCAATGCTTCCAAACACACTACCCCCAACCTCCTACACCTGACAGGTAGCTGTGTGACAGGTGCAGCAGTGGATGCAGAGTGCTTAAAGCCATCAGAGAGCCTGCCCCAGCAGTGATTCCTTAGTGATCCTGCCGACCCAGCCTTCAAAATAGCTTGCAATACCCTGCCCCGCCCCCTCCTACACTGGACAGGCAGCTGAATGTCAGGTGTAGGAGACGGGGTGGGATGTTTACATTCGTCGGGGCACTTGCTCAGCAGGATTGCCTTGCTGTTGCTGCTGGCCCAGCCTCCCTGATGCCTTTAAACAAATTCCCCCCCAACACCAGACAGGCGGGCAGGTGTAGGAGCAGGGCCAGGGTACGTTAATGCTGCTGCGGAACCTCAACCCACCCAAACTCAACCCACCAGACTGCAAGTGAAGGCCCTGCACAGGAACATCATCGAGGCCACACTGCTCACTAGCAGTGCTTGGGAAGAGTCAGTTCATACCATGCATACCACTCAAACCATCAAAAGACCCCTTTGAGTTCAAGAGGCTGCAGTTCCCCCTCAAGGTCTGCTTTGCTATGACCATCAACAAGTCCCAAGGCTAGACACTGAAGCTGTCAGGAACTGACTTAACAGACTACTTCTCACATGGACAGTTCTATGTGGCATGCTCCAGAATGAGTTTACCAAGCAGCCTGGTGATCCTAGTACCTGAGGGAAGAATCACCAATGTGATCTACAGAGAGGTCCTTCATTAGAGAGAGAGAAAACCCCAGTATGTATGTCTCACTTCATTTTTCACACCACAATCTTCTCCATTAGAATTCCGACAACAAATGTTACATTTCAAACTTCACATCATTAGTATTATAACTGTATTTATGGAACTTAAATACCATAGTGAAGCACAGGCGCTAGTGCAGTATAATTTTTAAGCATCTAACAAATGGCTGACTGGTTGTGAGGTCATTTCCTCAATCTTGAACCACTCTATCCCAAATATGTTATTTAATCTTATTTAGACTGGGGTGGATCCAACCATCCTCTAAATAGCCTCCCTCCAGCGTAAGGAATCTTCCTCTGAGTTACGTGGCTCTTCTTCCAGTGTTAGAGCTACTAAATTTGGAGGAAGGCTTCTTAGATTGGAACAAACCAAAAGGGAATGTAGGGTATACATATTTTAACAAACAAACATACTTTCCTCAGTGGAGAGGTAGAATAGGGGTAGGATTCATCCCATTATATGCTGCTTTTAAAAATGTTCAGTGTGGATTGCAAAACCAATAAAATACAGATGCAATTATAATGATTACAGTAAAGTTTTTCAAGTGGGTAGCTGTTTTGGTCTGAAGCAGCAGAACAAAGTTCGTGTCCAATGGCACCTTTAAGACCAACAAAGGTATCTGAAGAAGTGTGCATGCACACGAAAGCTCATACCTGGAATAAAAGACGTTTTTATTTGTTCATCTTAAAGGTGCCACTGGATTCAAACTTTGTTCCAATGAAGTTTTTGAAAGGATAAACTCAGTATAGAATTGAAACACAAAATTTTAAACTATAGTGAGAACTTATTTCATCAGATCTTGGGAAGCTAAGCAGGGTCAGCCCTGGTTAGTACTTGGATAGGAGTCTACCAAGGAAGTCTAGGTTTGCTATGCAGAAGCAGGCAATGGCAAACCATCTGTGAACATCTCTCATCAGCTGTAACTTGACTTGTTGACAAGGGGGGGGAAAGGAACCTTATGTAAAAAGGCCTTCCAAAGCAGTCTACAACTGGCATCAAAAAGCCTCTAATGAGAAGCCCAAGTATAGTTTTCTGTGGGAAGTTGTACCAAGTGTTATGGGTGGTTGCTGAGTGGGCTCCTTTCCTTGAATGAGCTGATGTTTTTCTGTAACTGTGGGCTTCTCAGATGTTCTCAGAGTATGGCCTGGAATATATGAGTAGAGGCAGACTTTAAGGTACTTTGTATCCAAACCATACATGGTTTAAAGGTCAAAACCAACATATTTATTCAGCATGGAAATAAACTGGGATGCAGGATAGTTGGTACAAGCAGGTGTCTGGAATGTGGCATATACATTTTCCAAATCAATAAATATACAAATACATTTTCATTGTGGTGTGTCCCTGTTAATTTTATGGGTGGCACATTCTATATACAGTAAGTTACAGTAGTCCAAGGCATGTATAACTGTGTCCAGATCCATCTTCTCCAGGAACAACTGCAGCTGGCAACCCAACATAAACTAGTAAAAACAAACAAACATTCTAGCAGCCTCTGTTACCTGAGGACAAGCACTCAGAGAGTGCAAGCTTTCTCATTTAACCCCATCCAGAGCAGCTTGAACATCAGTTTCTCAGTCCATTTTATCCTCAGTTTCTGAGTTTTTTCATTCCCCCCCCCAATTAAGGTTCAATTGGATTACTCTCATCCAGTTGCTCATGATGTCCAGATGCATGTCTACTGCATGCCTGGACTTAAATGGAAAGGAGTGATAAGAGATGATGCCATTGGCATACTGATGACAATGCACTGAAAATCCCTGGATGATTTTCTCCCAGTACTTTCACATAGATGTTAACATCATGGGGGACTAACATTCCCAAAACTCCCACAGCAAATGGCAGGAGATTTCTAGGCTGGTGCCTGGGAAGGGTGGAGTTTGGGGGGGATATGATGTCACTTCTGGGTGATGCTCTAGACTTCCTTCCCTTGTATCAGTTTTCTCTACCATAAATACTAGGGAAAATTCCTAGAGCATCACTTAGTGGAAACCATTTTTCCTTGGAGGTGAGAAATTGGGGCTGGGGGCAGGTAATTCCCTACCCCAGGCAGGTAAATAGGAAGCCTATGGAGGACAATATGAAATTGTGTAGAACCTTGGTGCAAGGAGCAAAATGGAAGTCAGCACCAGCTTGTGGAACTTTTGTGTAGCCTTGACCCAATAGGAAAGGTGGGGTATACTATTTCAATAAATGAACAAATAAATAAACCTACCCTCCAGGAAGGACAGAAACCAGTTCAATACAACACTACCAGGACCCATTCCCCTCCAGACAGTCCCAAAGCATTCAATAGTTGAAGGTACTGACTGCTGTTGAAAACCTAATAAATTTTCTCCCAGCCTGTCTCACTACTAGTCTTAGAGCTGGGCTGGGGGGGGGGGAATATTTAAAGTTCTAGACTGCAGTGAGGTAACAGATGGAAAGGGCAGAGCTTAGCTTCTGTTGCCAGAGCATTACATTTTTTGTTTTAAAAAGACACCCACAACTTTTTGTAATGACTTTTACACGCAGACCCTCTTTTTAATACTATATTTGTACCTTCTATGATGAACTTTCTTGGGCTACCAAATATCTCCCCATGCCCACTCTGCAATCAACTATTTTAATTACCCATAAAATAAGGACACTTTCTCCTATCTGTCCAAAATTAATGGATTTGAGGGGGGTATTTTTGCATTTTGTGTGTGTTTGTGTGCCCGTGCCTGGAAGTCATGGCAACCTCTGGCAATTCCTACTGGGGCACGGAGGATGCTCAGAGAAGTGGCCTTCTAGCCTGCCTCTGACCTCCCAGCCCTGGCATTCTCTGGAGGGCTCCCATCCAAATACTTGCCAAGGGTGCTCACTTCAGAAGCACATATACTAAAATTGAAATGATACAGATAAGATACTTTCCAGGGTTGCCCCTGCTTAGCTTCCGAGATCTAATGACAGGCTTGCCTGAGCTATCCAAGTCAGGGCCTGTCCAAAATTTATGTGGTGAGCTCCTTTGGGTAGGAAAGTACAATTTATGAGAATTTCATTCCCATTGTTAGGGAAAAATTACAGACGCAAAAGGGAAGTTAATTAGATTAAGGCATCTGCCTAATTGCAATTCAAAACAAATTGTGTACGTGGCTGTATGTGCATATAATAAATTATATGTAGGTATGTCTTTAAAAACATTGAAGACGAAGGTGTTAGAGCACTGTTCGAGAATTAGGCAAGAAGTGCTAGATGCTCCAATGGTATTACACTTTAAAGAAATGCAGCACTCCATATAGGAGTTAATTTTATTTGTCATATACAAACATTGACCATGCCTCTACATCAGGGAAGATGTTGCTAGGATTTATTACAGCAAGAAAGTTATTGGATACATAGATTATGCACATTTGCTGCATTTTCAGTTCATTTTCAGGGAGGGCTTCTAATGTCCTAGCCCCATATTCCTTGACCATGGATGTTGCTCAAGTATGTATACATTTATATTAACACATTGAATGTTGCTATATGATAAGTGATTAAAGTTATTGTATTGTATAATTCATATTAAAAGCGTTTAATAGAGAAATATATAATGTTTGATGGTCTGTTTTCACTGTAATTTTGTTTATAAAGGGAAAAGTTTCAGGCAGAAATGATAAATAACTATGTTTAAAATGAAAATGAACTGAGAATGCATCCCTGTCTAAGATTTAACAAATGCTCCTTCATATTTAGGAGGCACTGAGTATAGAACTATTGTACTACTACTATCCCAAAGTCTACTTGTGTGTGTTAAGTGCTGTTAAGTCACTTCCAACTTATTAAGACTCTATGAATTAATGACCCCCAAAATACTCTATTGTTAACAGCTTTGGTCAGGTCTTGCAAACTGAGGGCCAGGACTTCCTTTATTGAGTCAATCCATCTCATGCTGGGTCTTCCTCTTATCTTGCTGTCTTCAGCTTTTCCTAGCATTATTGTCTTTTCCAGTGATTCTTGTCTTCTCATAATGTGACCAAAGTACAGCGGCCTCATTTTAATCATTGCCGCTTCTAGGGAGAGTTCAGAATTGATTTCATCTAGAACTCACTGATTTGTCTTTTTGTCGGTCCATGGTATCTGTAAAATTTAATTTATGTAAATTAAATTTATTTTTAAAAATTGTGATATTCTGTAATATTTTACATGCTTTTAAAGTTACAACTGGAATAAATGACAAAAATAAACAAATTATGCTGATTTCTATCTGCAAGGTGCTTGGTGCTAATTTTCAGTTTAGTTTGATAGAAACTTTTTGCCATATAATGGTAGAGGAAGTCAAACTTGTAACAATTCTAATTCCATAGACAGAGATGGCAAGGAAAAGGGCCCACAGCATTTTGCTTATGCAGAATCTTTTGTATGATCTGTTGGCAACCCATGGGAGACCGGTTTCATTTTTTGCTCCTGAAACATAGATCAAGCATTATCACCAGTTTTTAACTTCAAACTTTTTCATAGGTTCCAAGTGAGGATAAGAGCCATATCTTCTGGCAAAACAACAGCAAAGGGGTTTCTTCCTCCAACTTGAATATAGAATTACCTAGTCTAGGAATGGTATCTAAAGAAATGAAAAAATATGTTACATTTACTATTAACATTAATTCCTTCATTAAGTAAAAAAATAAGAGAAAGTATGTCAAAAATAACATGAAACAGGACTATATATATTATAGAAAATGGAAAAATAGAAACATTGATTATGAGTTCACCCTACTGCCAATTCAACTACCTTCCCAGCATGCTATGGTGTTACAGAAAGTGAAAACACCTGTGTTTAGTCTGATTGATCTGTATTTTATTTTACAGATTTATATCCCACCTTTCAGCTTAATCGGGGCCACCAAGATGAATAACAACTAAAAAAGAAGAGTAGTATAAAAACATAAAATGAGTTAAAACTAGAACTAAAACACATATCTATAAACACAAGAAACATCAAATAAAAACATAGGACAGGGAGGACTGATTATTGAGGGAATGTAAGAGAAAATAAAAAGGTCTTCATCCCTCTGGTGGAAGACATAGATAGAAGGGGACAGAAAAACATTCCTGGGGAGAAAGTTCCATGATCTTGACACCTGTCCTGTACTCAAGCTCAATCATATTTCCTCAAGTAGTACCAGGACTTGGGGCTGGTAAAAAGGGTGGGGGGAGGGGACTGGAGCCAGTAATACAAAGATTATGCCTGATGGATCAGTGGATCCAGCAAGCCTTAGCTTAAGTAGTCTAGGAGGTAATTGGGCCCAGCTTCATTGCTGACAGGTGCTGGAGTTCCTTAGGCTGCATTGTTCATTGGCCAGAATCCTGCAAGCAGGTACTGTCCTCAGCACTTAGCTGTAGACCTACAGGAAGGTTGTGTGCAGCTAGTCTGGCACGTCACCTCCTTTGTGCCACCTTGGCCTAGGCCTTCTACTGCCACAATTACTGTGGAGTGAAAGAGGAGCCTGAGGGGCTACAAGCCCAGGTTCCAGGAATGCTAAGTGGAGGCCTAGTGGCTAACTTAGGCCAATGGTGACATTTTCCTTGCAGGCTGTGGTAGTGTAGCCTCTAGTGCTGCTGGTACATACTCAGCAGGCAACTCTACAGTGCTGGTCCTTCCAGGTGCCTCTGGTCATCTTCAGAAACCAACCTTGGCTCCACAGGCTCCTCCCCTGAGGACTCTGAGTCGTATTCACTAAACTGGTTGAAAGGGGTCATGACAGCACCACAAAAGGTCTTCTCTTGGGTTGGTTCCTGCCTAACCAAAGGCAATGGCACCTACAGCCTGGGCCTCAGAAAGTGTCCATAGTGGTTGCATAGACTTGTATGGGTTAGGTGGTCCTTAAGGTATGCTGGACCAGATAACATGGGGCTTTAAAGGTCAACAGCAGCACCTTGAGTTATGTATCTCTACATTAATAAAAATGCATGTTAAAAAGATAGATATAGAAAAGAATAATAATACCAGAAACGACAGGTAAACCACCTTACCATCTGAACAAACCACTCCAGTTTTCAAGCCCTACAGAGGTTGACTGGCTTTTCACACATTACAGATGTGTGGGGACTCTCTGGAGGCATGCCCGGAGATTTATGTCCTCACAGGGAGATAAGGGAAGTAGTGTGCAAAACACTCAGTAAACATCTGCTGAGATCACCGTGAGAAGTAACTTGGTTACGGTAGTGGGGAGATAAGAGATGGGCTGTCTGCAAAACACATTCCTATTAGTTTAGTTCACAATATGCATGAAGCTTTCGATATACGTAGCAGGGGGAAGGGAAGGCGGGGGGAAGCTTTTAATAAAGCGCTGCTGGTCCAAGCTGGGTCTTGTGTGTCATTCTTGAACCCTCAAGCCTTCACAGATGTTCATAACAAAATGAAAACAAACAGCCTGAATATCTATCCAGGTTATTTCAGGTAAAACCACCAAAATTTGGCCTGCTGTTTCACTGTGTTCTGCTAACTGGAATTCTTAGACAATTTCTTGTGAGCAGCTGAATCCATGAGCTCCAACCACTTTGGGGTAGGGTGAAGCTAAGAGGACCAATATAGGTAGAGACTGGTATATGTGCACGTCTGGAACATAGTAATGATGTGCACTGTGCTTAATGTTCATTCCATCAAGTGCCTTCAATTATTTTATTTTTGCTATTCACTCCATTACGAACATCATTCAATTGGCCTATAAAGCTTTCTGTTTCTAAATGGCCAACCATATTTTGTAATAGCTATATTTTCCAACTAGTCTATAGCCTTTTGAATAGATCATATTGTATGAACACATGATTTTGTCACCTTTAGGGTGTATAAATGTGGAGAGGTCATGTACTGTAAGAACTTGTTATACCCATCTGCCAAGAACAGATGGAAAAACTATTCATACTCATTATATAGCTCATCCCATCAAAAACATTTTGATTTTAAGGCATTCTTGTCATGTTCGTAATGTTACTAATTCAACCAAGCTAAAATTATCTTGCTCAAATGCAAGATTATACATATGCCAGAAAAGAGGTGCAAGAAGAAAACTGGGTCAGTAAAGTACCAGAATTTGGCTGCTTTTAGGAAACAAGTTAGTTTATCTAGACCTCCAACGAAACATTGATGTATAACTAGATGTATTTATTAATTCAATTTATTAATTCATGCATTTTAAAAAATCCTTCTAATAATATTGCTTTATATGATCTGGTTCAAAGAAACTACTTCCTGTGGTTGTTACCAGTGTTTCCTCTAAGATGAGTTAGTGTGAGCTAGCTCACAGTTTTTTAGCCTCTGGCTCACACATATTTGTCTTAGTTCAGAAAGGAATGCTCCAGAGCAAATTAATTTATGCAGTAGCCAAATTGCTAGCTCGCAACATTAATGCCAGTAGCTCACAAAGTAGAATTTTTGCTCACAAGACTCCACAGCTTAGAGGGAACATTGGTTGTTACTGCCTCAGCATCAGGCCTCTAGAGTTGCCAGTTTCCTGGTTTTCTCCTAGACTGTCCAATATTTGTGCTTTCTGTCCAGGAAAGCAAGTGAGAAAATACCAGACAGATAAACATCCTGTATTTTCTAATTGAGCAGCTGAGAGATGCAATTGAGCATGAATAAGACAGCCAGATAGACAACCCTCTTTGCCCAATCTGAGCTCCAGCTTTCTCCAGCTATCCAACCCTCAGCACGAGGATTTTTAGGAATGCAGGCAAGTTTGGCTCATCTCAGCATTCTGTTCCCTCCCCCAATTTTTGAATGTAGGAATTTCTTGCGGGACATAAGCCCCACTTTTATTGCCATGGTTCAGCTGCAAACATGACTGAGCTCTGAACATGTTACAGTCTTTTTAATAATACTAACACAAATTTGATGGAAGAGCTCACTTGGCTGAGTAAAAGAAGGAACAGAATTGGGGGGGGTATTACAAAAATTTGACTACTTGGAGAATCAGTGCAGCCATACGAAAATGAGTCTTGGGAAGTGTTAATCCCTTGCAGAACTTTATATTGCTTCTTGCCCACTAAAGAACATTCTCTACAGAATTAAAACCAATCCCTCCATTCCTTTGCTTCTGCTACTTCATATATATTTTATATTTAAAGCTTAAATTATCAGCAAGAAAACTTACGTTCTCTCCTTTTAGAAACATGCCGAATGAATCCCCTTGCCCCCCAAATTCCAATAACATTTTTCCTGACTTTGACTAAAATAGACTTCCCCTTTCTATTTAAGGCTGCAGTTCTGTGTGCAGTTACATGGGAGTAAACTCAGTGGGAATTACTTTGAGTAAATATACATAGGTTCATAGCAATATTGCAAGTGTTGTTATATCCTTCAGCATGGCTAAAGCTTACCCATATACCAACTGCATGTCTACTGCACTACCTAAATGTATATATTTTTCAGTTTTTCAAGTTTTATTACTCAGTATATATTTAGATTCATTTCTCAGTCAACTGACAAACTGGAAAACTCTCTAGTTGCCTGTCTCCTAATTTTGATAAGCCTCTTGTATCCTATACACACTTGCTTGGAAACAAGTCCCAAGTCCTGAAATCTCATTATTTACTAAAGAAGCAGGGCTATTTTGGGGCAGGAAT
>NW_015176470.1:218818-240506 GCF_001447785.1 Gekko japonicus | reverse complement strand
CAAAAGGTGGGTGTGGCCGGATGACCACACTTCTGGTAACATGGGGGTGTGACCTAATATGCTAATGAGCAGTGCTGTCAGGGGTGTGGCCTAATAGGCTAATGAGTTCCTGCTGTTGGGTATGGCCTATTATGCTAATGAGTTCCTGCTGCGCTTTTTCTACAAAAAAGCCCTGTAAAGAAGTATATTTTATATCTGAATGTGGAACAGATCTCTCGTTTCAAAGCAGCCAAATTTATTGACACCAGATATGTGCCAGCTAAGACTGCTCAGGAGACACTGCCCAGTCTTTTGTCAACAAAGCTTTAATGCTTGGTCCTGTTAGTAGAACATGTCATTAATGTGTGTGAATATGTGTCTGTGAAAGTGCCACTGACTTCCACACACCACTCCCCATGTCTCCCCCCCCTCCATAATCAAGTATTGCAGGAGAAGGGTGGGATATAAATAAATAAATATGCCTTGTTCCAAAGAATTCTGGCACATTTGTGGGGTACAAACTGAATGATGTCCAACAGGAACTCTGGAATTTGGTTTCCAATAGGTCATAAAAACAATTCTTGGATCTGATTTGCTTAGATATTGATAAATGCCACTTTAAACTACTGACCCTATTCTGTATCTTCAGTGCTGTGCTAATGGTAGAATTCTACTAACTAACCAACAATCAAAGGCCAAAAGAACTCTTTCCTCCTTGATAGGTTTGGTAAAAACCTGATAAATGTCCTGCCCCTTTAAAAGAGGCTTAATGCATGGAAACAGGCACTTGAAGCTTTTCATGGCAGTGAGCTAATAACATCCCATTAAGACTTTGTTAAGGGAGCAGTGCATCTTTTCTCCAGGTTGTTGGCAACCATGCCCTTTGTTAGTGAGGTATTTCTGAACTCAGCATTAAGGGGCTGAAAAATTGATAAAAATGACACAATCTAATGTAGAATATGAAATGTAATATAGATAGTTCTAAAAAAAACCCCATATCATGTATATGGGGGGGGGGGGGAATCCTGACAATTTTTTATAAGTGCATCCAGTATTTTTGTTGAAACAATCTGGCAACCCTACATACCTCTCATGTTACAGCAGAAACATCCAAAACCAGGAATGCTTCTCACAATCCATGCCTTTCCAAGTCACAGATGTTTTTTTGCTGTGGTATGGGTACCTCCATTCAAAAGTGGCAACCACAACTTGGAATTTTTTAAGGATTAGTCTTGATTTATGGCATATTTACATGAGAGAAACTGTGTAAAGAATATTTACAAGAGTATTATAGCACTTCTTTAATTTTAGAATCAGTTTATACAGTGAAGAATGCCCAAAATTGGTTAGAAACTAATTTAGTTTTCATGTTCAAATAGAAATTCATACATAGAGAATCCTATAATGTTTCTGCTGAAGATACTGTTTGCTATTTCAGACCACTTTGTTAAAAAAACTTATTTATTTATTATAAATGTATATTTCAGTAAAATTGTATGTATTATAGAGAGTAAAATTGTATGTATTATAGAGAGTGAGTATCTTAGCTGGCTTACCATGAAGCATCAGATGATAGCGTGATCACTAAGGAAAGCTGCAGATAGAAGCCATCCCAGGTCTCCAGTGAGAGAACTGTGCCATCACTGAAAACACTGAATAAATCAAGATACAATAGATTTGGTGAGGAAATTGCCAGAAAAAGTTTTCATGTTACAGAATAAAATTACAGCCTCAGTTAATCTCGCAGGTACTGTGGGTTTCCCTAATAACTGCTAAGATCAGAGCCGTTATATATTTGCCAAATAGGCAAAACATAACAAGTATTAAATCCTCATTCCATCAACTTAATCCAACATAAACCCAACCAAATAAAATGGTTTTACAATGCTTCTCAGTCATGTTCCTGATTGGGTTTTGAAGACTCTCCAGGGGAAGATAACTTTACAATTGTGGCTCAGTTCCTAAGAATGTTTTTATTAATATGGAGATCTAGACAGAAACAAAGTGTGAGGGAACTATTTAGGAAATGGAAAAAAATTACATTCTGATTTTTCAAAATAATATTTTTCAAACGTGGCCAATAATCAAATTATTAAACTACAAAAAATCACAACAAAAATAATTCAGTAGAAACATCAATAAACCATCTCAAAACAGTACTGGAGGATCAAAAGACTTCAAAACAGCACAACAAGCAATACTGTTAACCAACTGCAGAAGAAGATGAAGAGGCCTTTACCTGGTGTGTAATGGTAATAGAACAGGCCCTAGGTGGCCATCCTTGGGAAGGAGAACAGTATAGTGTAATAGTTAAGGTGCAGGACTAGGACTAGGAGGACCCCGTTTCACTCTTCTCCATTGGGTGACCTCAGACCTGTCCCTTTTTCTCAAGCTAACTTACAAAAGGTGGTTGTGAAGGGAAGGAGAATGATGGAAGCTGCCGGTGAGAAGAAAATGAGGGCAGCTATTAGGCCTGCCATGCAATACAGGGAAGAAAGAACACTACACTAACAGGCAGAGGAAGGATCTCTGGACAGGGACTGTTGCCCAGGTAGTTACATACTATTTCTGCTTATTTTTCCAGGGAAAATTGGGTCCTGTGAGGACAATAGAGAGGACAATGAAGTTAGTCTAAGTTGCACCTCAGTCTATTGACATGTATCCTAATGTACAGATTATACTGTTTAGAGCAGGGGTCTCCAATCTTGAATCTGTGGGCACTTTTGGAATTCTGAGGGTGAGGAGTAGGTATGCTTAACAGGTGCCTGGAGTCAGCAATGGGCTTCACAAGCATGCGCAAAGTACATTTACGGTTAGCTAGAAACAGTTTCTGACCCAAGAGAATCAACTAGCAATCTCTGAGATCTCTTGATCTCTGCTGTAAACTTCAGTTAGAAGGGGCATCAAGAGAAGCTTCCTTTATGGTTGTCCCCTCCCATGGAACACCTTCCCTCTGAAGACATACCAGAGTCATGGCCAGTAGACTTTGCAGAAACATTGTAAGTTATGCTCATTGGTTAGCTGGAAGCCTCTGTCTTCACTGTGGAAGATGAGCAGTGCTTGCCCACTCCAGAACCACTGACTTCGGGAGCGGTGTTGAAAGACCTGAGTCAAATTGAGGTGACGAGAGAGGAGGTCCTACGACTGATAGACAGCTTAAAAACTGATAAATCACCAGGTCCGGATGGCATACATCCAAGAGTTCTGAAAGAACTCAGATGTGAACTTGTGGATCTTCTGACAAAAATATGTAATCTTTCATTAAAATCTGCCTCCATTCCTGAGGACTGGAAGGTAGCTAATGTCACTCCCATCTTTAAAAAGGGTTCCAGAGGAGATCTGGGAAATTACAGGATAGTCAGTCTGACGTCGATACTGGGTAAGTTGGTGGAAACTGTTATTAAGGAAAGAATTAGTAAGCACATCGATGAACCAAAACTACTGAGGCAGACTCAGCATGGGTTCTGTAAGGGAAGATCTTGTCTCACTAACCTGTTAGTGTTCTTTGAGGGGGTGAACATGTGAATAGATGTTGTTTACCTTGACTTCCAGAAAGCTTTTAATAAAGTTTCTTATCAAAGACTCCTAAGTAAGCTCAAAAATCACGGGATAAAAGGACAAGTTTTTTCATGAATCAAAAACTGGCTAATTAATAGGAAACAGAGAGTGAGCATTAAATGGGCAATTTTCTCAGTTGAGGGTGGTAAGCAGTGGGGTACCGCAAGGAATAGTACTCAGACCGATGCTTTTTAACTTGTTTATTAATGATTTGGAGTTGGGTGTAAGCAGTGAAGTGGCTAAATTTGCAGATGATATGAAGTTGTTCAGGATGGTGAAAACCAGGGAGGATTGTGAGGCACTCCAAAGGAATCTGTCAAGGATGGACGAGTGGGCATCAACGTGGCAAATATGGTTCAATGTGGCCAAGTGCAAAGAGATGCACATTGAAGCCAAAATCCTAACTATAAATACACATTAATGGGGTCTGAACTGGCAGAGTCTGACCAAGAGAGAAAGATCTTGGAGTCATAGTAGATAACTCACTGAAAATGTCAAGACAGTGTGTGACTGCAATAAAAAAATTCTGTGCTATGCTGGAGATTATTAGGAAGGGTATTGAAAACATCAGCCAGTATCATAATGCCCCTGTATAAGTAAATGGTGCAACCTCATTTGGAATACTGTGTACAGTTCTGGTCACCATACCTTAAAAAGGATATTAAAGCTCTGGAAAAAGTGCCGAAAAGGGCAAAAGTGCCGAAAAGATCAAAGGGTTCAAACACTTTCCCTATGAAGAAAGGTTAAAATGCTTGGGGCTCTTTAGCTTGGAGAAAGGACGGCTGAGTGGTGACATGATTGAGGTTTATAAGATTATGCATGGGATAGAGCAGGTTGAGAAAGAAGTACTTTTCTCCCTTTCTCACAATACAAGAACTCGTGGGCATTCCATGAAATTGCTGAGCGGTCGGATTAGAACAGATAAAAGGAAGTACTTCTTCACCTGAAGAGTGATTAACACATGGAATTCACTGCCACAGGAGGTGGTGGCAGCTACAAGCATGGACGGCTTCAAGAGGGAATTATGTAGATAAGCATATGGAGCAGAGGTCCATCGGTGGCTATTAGCCACAAGGTATAGATAGGGACTCCGGGGCAAATTATGCTCTGTATTTTTGGTGCTGGGGGAGGTCAATAGTGTGAGGGCTCCTAGTGTCCTGGCCCCACTGCTGGACCTCCTGATATCACCTGGTTTTTTTGGCCACTGTGTGGCAGAGTGTTGGACTGGATGGGCCATTGACCTGATCCAACATTGGCTTCTCTTATGTTCTTATGTTAGAGTGTTGGACTTGGATCTGTGAGACCCAGGTTTGAATTCCCACTCTGCCATGTAAGCTTGCTGGATGACCTTGACCCAGTCACATACTCTCATGGGGTAGTTGTTGTAAGGACAGTCACTTTGGGTTCCCACTGGTGAGAAAAGTGGGTTATAAATGAGGTAACGAAATACATACGTAGCCTTAAGGATTAGGTGCATAGCTTAGGGTGCTTGAAATTCAGCTTCCCAGAACTATGGAGATACTTACTCTGTAAAGTTTCACAGCAAGCACACAGATATACATTCTCACAAAATGGAGACTAGATGCAGTGAGTTTTTGCTTTATCTTGAGCACTGCAAGCTCAATCCCTCCCTCTGAAATGAATTTCAGTGTAAATCTTTAACAGTCAAGAAAACTCTGTTTCATACACATTTTCAAGGGAGTTATTATCATAACCAGCAAGCATTCCTGGTCTACCCTTGATAGAAAAATGTTTTTTAACCAGATGATGTACAATATTGTTAAGAAGATAATAAATATTCCCTTATACTAATGCATTCCATTTTATTAGCTAGATCAATATTGTTGTAATTTCTAGCCATTAAAATCTCATTGCTCTATAGTACATAGAAATATTTACATCTCCACTGATCAAAATTGCAACAGCATGTGTTAAAATATGAATGACATCTATAATCAGAAGTTTTTTGTTTCCTACTGCCTCCAGTTATTTGTGACCCCAAATATGAAGTTCAAGTTTACACTTAATAGCACAATTATGTAAATCTGTAATTCTAACCACGAATTACAACTGGTAATGATCAATAATTATATTTATGTATGATGCAAAGTTAATACTGCCACAATAGATTAATGTAAACAACTAAATTATTTCTGCAGTTGAGAGCTAACAAATCATCATAAACAAAGAGAACTAAAACAATCTTTTTAAAGCTTAATACCCTCAGCATAGTAAATAGTCTCTTTTTAAAAATTTCACTGAATGTAAAAACACTGATTACAGACAAGACGTCTCTACAGAAATTTCACAATGACTGAATCTTACAACACATTTTCTAATGTCTTTGAAAAAGAGTATAACTGACAGAAGAAGAAAAATCTCTCAGAAGAAATCTGGATAATAATTGTGCTGAAGATTTCTAGGGAGGAATAACCCCTGAGGAAAAAAATGGATTACATGTAGTGCGAAAGGACCATAAAGATGAAAAGTTCCATAACTTTGGCACTCTCACCATTTAACGTTGACTCACCTGGAGCATTAGGGGATGCTGACAAACACCTCAGAGAAGTGGACAGTGGCTTTGACTTACTCTGGTGATAATTTTACTGCTTTTAATTGAATTATTACACTAGAGATGAATTCAACATGACATACCTAACACAGTACCATGCTTTCAAAACTGCCACACTGAGTGGAATATTTTCGTTTGAAAGAGAAATAGTGACATTTTTCTTATGTCTAAAAATATTCCAGTAGGTTGCTTGAGAGCTACAATCCCCTTCAGTAATATGTAGTCCTATGGAGATGGCAGCTTGGAATATAATCACAAACATTCTGGTGAATAGAGGAATTACTATTTTTTTCTTTAAAAAGCAATCTTTTATTGAAAACATTAAATACAATCTCATTCCATAACAATGTCGTTTTTCATAATAAACTTAACATTTTCCCTCTCCCTACAAGTCCCCAGCATTCTGAACTGAAGCATTCTTCCATGCAAAAAAAAAGAGGACAAATTTAAATACACAAATAGATAAAGCTGTAAAAGACAGGCAATATCCAGTCAGACGACATGACAGTCAACAAAGAACTACCAACATTCTATGCATCTAAATGGGAAACCTCCTGGGATCCTTACATATGCCATCCTGAGTTTCATGGCTAAATAAAGATAGAATATTTACTTATTAGAACATTATGCACCCCACCTTTCTTCCTTCACAGCCGGGACTCGGTAGGTAATAACAAAGCATAGAACAAAAATAATGTATTAAATAAATTAAAAACAAATAAATAAAACAGATAATTAAAACAGTTAAGTTAGAACCCATTCAAGCTCCCTCACAACCTTTAAAAAGTCTGTATTACAGTTTCACAAGATGTCAAGGATAGGTGTCTGCTCCACCTCTTCTGGGAGGCTCTTCCATTTGGGTGTACCATCTAAACACCTGTGGTTGGTAAACCCCTGTTCTGGTCCCAATCTCTAGCTCTTGAGAAATTGCACAGCAGGAGAAAAATAGGCAGAAAATGACCTCCAGAGTGATGCTTCCGTGTCTCTATGGTCTTCACCACAGAGATTATGGGAAATTCTTGGAGTGTCACCCAGAAGTAAAGCCACATCCTCCTGAAACTCCACCCTCCCCAGGCACTGCTAGGCATTTGCTGAGGCAGTGCTGGATCCTATTTCCATAGCTACAGGTTAATAACAGAAAAGGCTTGGCTCATGGCAGACCTTGAGAGTCAGGGGACTGTTAGAAAACCATGTTGTGTAAGGTGCAATTGCCACATAGGTCCATATAAGGAGAGATGATCCAAATTTGTGGTTCCTGTCATGGTCCAGATGTAAGGTGCTTTGTAACACACCAGGGAATTCCTGGGACCTGGGCAGCTGCTTGTTTTTCCATGGAACAGAGCCATAAGATGCACCATAAGGGCTGCAGTCATACACACTAAACAATCCACTTTCAATCCACTTTCAATCCAAATTGGATTTTATTTTATTTATTTATTTATTTAGTATTGTATTTCTATCCTGCCCTCCCTGCGAACGGGCTCAGGGCGGCTCACAGACAAGCGTAACATCTGCCAATATAAAACAATAAAAGCAGATAAAACAGTATATTAAACAATAATAAAGTGCTCAGTGATGTTACCCAGTTAATCACATCAAGATGGTGACCTATAGATGTTACCCAAAAGCCCGTTTCAGCGGTACTGATCCATCGGAACACTGTGGCTAGATCTTTATAATGGGCCATCCCATTACTGGTTTTTGCCACGAGATAGTTGGTGGTGGTGGTAGTGGCAGTGGCGGCTCCTAAGTAAAAGCCTGGCAGAAGAGCTCCATCTTGCAGGCCCTGTGGAACTGTGAGAAGTCCCGCAGGGCCCTGATCTCCTCCGGGAGCCACCAGGTAGGAGCTGTCACTGAGAAGCCTTAGCCCTGGTTGCCACAAGCCTGGCCTCCCTGGGGCCTGGGATCATTAGTCAATGTTGGGTCCTGGACCATAGTGCTCTCTGGGGTATGTATGGGGAAAGGCGGTCCCTCAGGTACATCAGACCCTGGCCATGTAAGTACCAGCACCTTGAAGCAGACTCGGAAAGCCGTTGGCAGCCATGGCAGCGCTTTCAGCACAGGCCGGATGTGCTCCCATCTAGGGAGACCCATCAACAGCCTGGCCGCAGCATTCTGCACTAACTGCAGCTTCCAGATCTGCAACAAAGATGTAGAGAGCATTACAGTAGTCTAATCTCGAGGTGACCGTCGCATGGATCACTGTAGTCAGGTTGTTGTGGTCAAGGAAGGGGACCAACTGCCAGATCAGCCAAAGTTGGGAAAAGGTTGAGCCGGCAGTGGCCGCCACCTGGGCCTCCATAGACAGGGAGGAATCCAGGAGCACTCCCAAACTCTTAACCTCTGGCACTGGCACCAAAGGTGCCCCATCAAAGGTCGGGAAAGGGATCCCCATCCCCAGACCGCTCCAACTCAGGCACAGGACCTTTGTCTTTGCTGGGTTTAGTTTCAGCCGGCTCAGTCTAAGCCAACCAGCCACGGCCTGCAGTGCCCAGTTCAGATCTTCTGGGCTGGAGTCCGACCGGCCACCCAACATCAGATAGAGCTGGGTGTCATCTGCATATTGATGACATCCTAGCTCAAACCTCCAAGCAATCTGGGCAAGGGGGCGCATATAGATGTTAAACAACATCAGGGAAAGCACAGCCCCCTGTGGTACTCCGCATTCAAGTGGGTATCTTCAGGACTGTTGTTCCCCTAGCGCCACCCTTTGTCCCTGGAGAAAAGAGGTAAGCCATTGAAGGGCAAGCCTCTGTATCCCCATGTTGGTGAGGCAATGGGTCAGCAGCTGGTGGTTGACCATATCAAACGCAGCTGACAGATCTAACAACAGCAATACTGCCACACTGCCTCGATCCAGATGCCTCTGAAGTTCACACAGTAAAAATCCAGTTGGAAAGTGCATTGAAAGTGGATTATTTAGTGTGTGTGACCACAGGCCAAGGTCAGAAAGCAGAAATGCATTTCTGCAGAGAGACAACAATTTGCTCTACCTGCCAGGAGGGGCTAGATGGGCAGATGTTGTAAAGCAGGATCTGAGTATGTGTGGGACATGCTCCTTGGACAAATTGGGATTCATTCTAAACCTGAATTGGGTATAAAAGGCTTCCCACCAGAAAAGGTAGGAAGAGTTAAAAGGTCGGCAACATACACTAGTATTTGTTCAAATGCTGGGAGTTGGATTCCTCTGCTTGGAGAGATGTGTGTGTCAAGATGTGCATTTGTTCCATGGACATCCAGAGGAGATGTCAGAGGTAAATCTTCTGTATTGTTAAATTTAGTATAGTGTTGTATTTTTCTTCTTATTTCCCTTAGATCTGTAAAGCAATAGGCTTGATAATTATTTTCCCTGTCTTGTATGCTAGCTTAATTTGTAGCAGTAAAGATTTCCTGTTTAAGAGAGCAGAGTGTTATTCAAACTTCTCCTCATGCATCTTAGGCACTTGCTCACGCTCAAACATACACACAAGGGAAGCGTCTGAAACAACTGGGAAACTCTGCCCTTTGTACTTGCTCAGAGGCAGCCTTTGTTCCCCCAGTCACTGGTAATGTGGGAAGCTGGATTTTAACTTGGAGTGGTGGCATGAAGAAGATTTATACCCCACCCTCCCTGCCGAAGCAGGTTCAGGGTGGCTTACATAAAAGTGTTAAAACAGTTTAAAAACACCTAAAATCTAAAGTGCAATGTGTACATATATTCCTATGTGGCGGCAGTAATAATCCAATGTTTTCATAACAGGAGTCAGTTAGTACAGACGTAGATGATGCAGACAATCCCAGGGAGGCTCCAAGTTATCAGGATGTTAAGTGTGGTCCAATGCCTGGTGGAAGAGCTCCGTCTTGCAGGCCCTTTGGAACTGAAGTAGGTTCTGCAGGGCCCTGGTGTCCTCTGGGAGCTCATTCCACCAATGTGGCACTGCCATAGAAAAGGCTCTACATACACTATTTTCTCTTCAACGCTTTCTGGAAACCCCCATATTTTCCTCTTTTCCTGTTTCTTTCTCTCCTTCCTACCCACCAAAGAATTCTTTCACTAGCCCCTGTTTTCAACTACATTTATTTATATCATTAATACCTCACTTTTCTCCATAATGGAGACCCAAAGCAGCTTACATCATTCCTCTCTTCTACATTTTACCCTCACAACGAGCCTTTGACATAGGTTAGGCTTGTTGGAAAAATAGGCAAAAAACCTTAAATACTTTGCAATGGATTTTTGCAATGGTTCTTTGCTTCATTGGAGAGGAGACATTTCTTTCTATGTAAAAAGCTTTATTTCTAAGTGAAGGGTTCACATGGAAAGCAACAAAACAAAAGAGATATCTAGAGCTACATTTTCACGTCTCTACAGCTGCAGACACATGGTCACACAATGGAGATTCCCCTTCTTCTTGACCCCTTGAAGGAAGTCACCTGAACACAGTAACCAATTATTGCTAGTAAACAGACTTAGATTTTCCCAGACTATCTTCCCATCGGCTCTGTTATGTACTAACAAAGGACCACACACGCGGTCGGGTGGGCACGTGGTCCAAGTGCACTAGCAAAGCTTTGGGACCCGAAACAATAGACTCATAGGATCCTAAAATGGACCAATAGGTTAGCCCAGATCTGCAAAGGAACCTAAGGTTATTGGTGCACTGTAAATAAACCTATCACGGGTGTGGGGTGTGTTTGTTGGATGTGGCATGGACCGCCATATAAGCAGACCCCCGGATTCTGCTTCCTTGTCTCAGTTTTGCCTACTAATAAATTATGAGCTGAAATCACTTGACTATGCGTCTTGAACCCAGTACATTATACTGGTGACAAAGGTGGGATCCCAATGAATGAGCCTGACTCTTCCTCCAGCTGAGCACTGAGCAATGATCCATCGGATGCCCCGCCCCACTCATGAGCAGCCCCACACCACGCGCTCCCCAGGACATTGTTCCCCGCTCCGCTCAAGAGTCATGGCTGCTGCTCAGGGACAGATCTCCATCTTTGACCCAGCTCACCCTGAACTTTGGGAGGCCTGGGTCAAGCAGCTCACCTACTTCTTCAAGATCCAGGGAACCACCAAAGCCGACATGAAAAAATCGTGGCTTCTCAGCATGTGTGGTGTCTCCATGATCCGCCTGGCCCAGAGCCTCATCACCCCTAGGAAGTTGGACGCTGCCAAGGAACTGGTAAAGGCCCTCACGGACCATTTTGTGCTGAAGCCATCCAAGATGGCCATGCACATGAACTTTTTTGCATGCACCCAAAGGTCAGGGGAGTCGGCCGCTGACTTCATGGCCGACATCTGCCCACTGGTGATCGATTATGAGTTTCCCACCATCGAGGACACCCTTTTGAACCAGTTCATCTGAGGCATCCGAGAACAGAATCTCCGCAGGAAGCTCGTCGGCCTCGATGACATCAAGCTGGAAAAGACCCTCTGAGCGGCCATGGCCTTCGAAAAAGTGCAAAGAGACCACCAAGCTACATCAGCCCACCATGTGGCCTATGCCCCCACCCCGGATGCCTCAGACGAGGAAGACGTCCTCCAAGTTCACAGCTGGACCACTGGGGCCAATGACCACTCTTGACTGCCACCCCACAAGCAGCAAAAAACAGCACACAACCGACGTGCACCAGCTGCGGGGATTCGCATGAACACCGCTCGTGCCATTTTTGGGATGCGACCTGCTGCTACTGTGGGAAGACGGGACACATCACCCGAGCCTGCCACTCCAAGGGGACCTGACAACAGCAGACAGTGCATCAGGAATAATCGGATCTCCACACCATGACCACAAACCAACATCAGGTACTGTTCATTGATGCTAACCAATTAGATGTCTTGGAGCAGCCTGTCACTCAAGACTCTCTGGTTCTGTGAAGAATTAATATTTACAGCCCATTACCTGTTTTACACAGTACTTATAAGATTTTAAACTGCAGTCCATCACAGCAACTTTTTTTACAAAAATGAAAAAAGGTTTGCAGAAAAATCTGAAATTCTAAAAAATTCATTGCCAATTTAACACCCCCACCCTACCCCCAAAATGACAGAACTAGTGCCTGTAGCTTCATCCAGTCCAGTGGCCATTTCCTGCAGGAGCGCACAGGAGTGGAGCTCTGGCAGTAAAGAGCCCAGGGGGTGGGCACATGCAACAAGCCCCACCCCCTGCTCCCAGCAGCCCTCAGTCAGAGCAAGAAGCAGCCAGGTAAGCTGCAGAGTCCCCCCCCCCACATCCCCAGGGTCCAAAACGGTCCAGTGGCACATTTAAGACCAAGTTTTATTCAGGTACAAGCTCTCCCTCCTCTGCGAGGACAGATCTGCACATTCCTCCCCCACCCCAATAGCTAGCAATCCAAAACAGTCCAGTGGAGCCTAAGCGGTGGGTGTTGGCTTCTGACACACATCCGGTGATGCCAGGGGGTGTGGCATATGCAAATAAGTTATGCTGATGAGTTATGCTAATGAGCTCCTGCACCTTTTTCTACGAATCCAGTCACTTTCTCTCTCTCAGCTAACCTATCTCACAGGGTTGTTGTGAGGAAAAAATTGAGGAGAGAATATGGGCTGTGGCCACACACACACAATAATCCACTTTCAATCCACTCTCAATGCACCTTCCAACTGGATTTTTACTGTGTGATCTGGCAAAATCCAGATGGAAAGTGAATTGAAAGTGGATTATTTAGTGTGTGTGTGACCACAGCTATACACTGCTCTGGGCTTATTGGAGGAAGGGCAGGATAAAGGTATACTAAATAAAGAATTTTTATATTTAAAACTACCAAGAGAAATGTTACATAATACAGAACAGATACAAACATTCACAGAAATTGCAACTCCATGTGGTGCCAATGAAATCTAAATGAATAAAAGTCCTGTACTGATGAGTGAAATCCAATGTCCACACAATAGTCTGCTGAGCCATAACAACACCAATGCTGCTCAAATTGTCTGACTGAGTTTCCACATTCGAGGAATCTTCACAGCTGGTAAATCCCCAAACGTGTCTCAGCCTCGATGCTGTAGGGTACTATTGATATAATGCAAAATTCCAAATTCTTCTGAACAGCAAAATGCTCTCTTCACAGCTGGTAAAAATCTATCACTGGCATGAAGTTGATGCTATAAGATACTGCTGATGTAATGTAAATCTTCAAACATCTTCTGCACTTCAGAAACTCAACAGAATGCTGGATCTACTGAATCCATTCTGATTAAACTCATGTGAACCAAACAATGAACAGAGAAACTCTTAGGGCTTTGTATTTGTGTGCTGAACATAGCGTGCCAACATCTCTGCTTACTATGGAGAACTCTGGCTGAAAAGAAATCTATATCATAAACTGATAACTCTTTAGATAAGAAAAAGCGGTACACTTAGCCTGGTATGGTGTTTTCTTTGATCAAATGATAAAAAACTGGATTTTTAAAGGTATGCCTAATTCCCCTAAAGTTTTTTTTGGGGGGGGGGGGTTTAAATCCAGAGCAGCTACAATTCTAGTTGTGCACACATTCCTAAATCACAGTCATGCACACAAAACACTCTTGATCCACATTCAGTGTTGCTAGATTGTCAGAAGAGGTTTTAGGGATCTCAGAGAGGCTGTAGAAACCCCAAACCAGTGTCTGAAGGTAGTTTTGGAGTGGTTGCAGGTTAATAAACCGAAACATAATCCCAACAAAATGGAAGTGCTATTGATGCTATTGATGGGATTTAAGGTGTCACCTATTCTGGATGGGGTTGTACTCTGTGAGTCTGACCCTTGGACCCAGTTCTAGTGCTGGAGAAGCAGGTAGCAGCTGTGGCCTGAAATGCCTTTTACCAGCTTCAACTGGTTAGCCAGCTGCAGCTTTTCCTGTGCAGAAAAAATCTAGCTACTGTGATGCATACCCTGGTTACATCTAGATTAGATTACTGCAATGCCCTGTATGTGGGACTGCTCTTGAAAAGTATTTGGACATGCCAATTAGTGCGGAATGCTGTAGCCAGAATGTTGACTGAAGTGGGTTGTCGGGACCATAGCATGTCAGTCTCAGGTTATCTGTTTTTTAGATTTTGTGGTTGGTTCTACAACCCAAATCCTACTTTATTGTTTATTGAAGATCCCATCCTATTGATTGTATTGACTCCCTTTGTGTAATCCACCTTGAATCTCATTGAGAAAGGTGGACTATAAATAATGTAAATAAATAAAATAAATAATTAAAAACAAGACTCTTTTCCCCCCATTGAAAGTAATGGTCCTGGAATTCCAGAACCCCCAGAACCCAGAGATTTTAATCCCAAACCAGTACTGTCCTGCTCCCAAATCAGAAACCTTACTAAATCTTGGATTCAATAGTATCATGAAATTTTTCTTGGAGCAAACCCCTATATCTCAAAGAACAGAGCTTGTAACAGGAGTGAAAAGAGGCAAAAAAGTAAGGTGGATGCAGAATGAGACTTCCAAGGAAGCAGGTTGCAGAAAGAGGTTTCGTAGGGGTTTGGAAGTTGAACAAGACTAGAAAAGGGGGAATCAGAGAGAGGGAGGGAGGGAGGGAGCCCTGGGAAGAACATGCAGGAAGCCAGGCTAAGAGGGAGTGTAGAAAGAGGCATGGATATGTATATGTAGTTGGATACTGATCATTTAGGTCATGACTGAGAGTGTGTTTGAGCAAACTAATTTGGATGCAGATTTTACAGCAATGTGTGTTGAATATTACATGAAAACACATCTAGTAGATTTTGGCACAGAGCCCTTGATGTTCAGACTCCAGGTGCATCAGACTTGCTGTGGCATTTGGCGGCTTCTGTTCTCCTTGGGCAGTCATTTGCTAGTTATATCGCAACACAAGCATACTGAGAAAAACCTAAAGAGAGATAAGAAAGTGTAATTGGTGATGCCACAGAGGGCTCATAAACTACCACAGAGGGCTCATGCACATCAAATGTTTTCCACATGGCTATCAGTTCAATCATAATTTTGTTTGTATATGTGATATTTTAATAACTTTTAAAACATTTAGTTAATCAGGTGACCCAACTGAGAAAAGGGCAAGTAGGTTGGTCAGGGGAGTGACCACCTGCCTTGCCTGTTCCGTGCTTGCCTAGCTGGTCCCTTGCCGCAATGTTATGTTAAATAGTTAATAAAGTGGCCCTTGTTTACTTCCAAACTGTTGTCTGTCTCATTATTTCGACTAGGGGAGCAAATGGATAAGTTCATTTTTGAACAAAAGCAAAAACTTGCCTCCACCATGCCTTACTTTAGTGCATGAAACATTTTGCTCTTGACTAGGCTCTGATACTAGAAGTCATCAGAGATGGGATAAAAAAAAATTGAAATCAGCATAGCGGGAGTGATTTGAGATCATATTGCTGATATGTTTTATTTTTGTTTTAAAATATACCCGTCCCGTCTACCTGAGGGGGAAAGGAGAACAACTCACCCATATGCCAATTCATGTCCCTACTGGCCTGTGCAAGTGAATATTTTAATGCCCTCTAAAACAGGGAGCCTTTCTCCCTTCTGCATGAAATCTGGC
Organism: Gekko japonicus; assembly: GCF_001447785.1. Lineage (NCBI taxonomy): Eukaryota > Metazoa > Chordata > Lepidosauria > Squamata > Gekkonidae > Gekko > Gekko japonicus. The sequence continues at coordinate 224,889 of NW_015176470.1, read as the reverse complement.
AGGTATCCTTTGGTGAAGGGTAAATTGGGAATTTCATCCTAATCTGGCAGAAAACAAAAAAAGTGCATATATTTCTAGTGCCATTCCGAGCACTATTCAAAGAACGTTCTGTTATGAAGTATATTGTAACCGGCATTTAAGTAAACTTGTTCAAATTAAGACCTGATTCATACTTTACCTCAGTGGTGTGGCTCCTAATGCAAAACCACTTCCCCTTTATTGCTGGTTCTCTTCTCACACTGATAATGTATAAAAGGGTCAAGCAAATCACATAACTATTTTCGTAGGCAGTGGCAATCACTTTGACATAAATGTAAGATTGGTATGAGCACTAGCCATGTATTTCACATGACAGTTGCTTTAACTTATTAGTAGTGCAAGCACAAATTGGGACCATTGGGTTTTGCAGTGTCAGTAAAGTCATGGTGGATAAAATCTGCCATAGTGGAAATCACCAACATGGTATGAGTGGACATGTATAAAAATGAATACAGCCTATTTTTCAAAATGGGGGGTGGATGACCAATATACACTGACATATTTTTATAGTGGTGTTTAACATTTCCTCATACCTGAGGTTTGACATCTCTGGCTTCATTACCATACTTGTTATCAAAGTAGACATCACAAGCTACTCTACAATTTAGTGTCACTGAATGATCTATGAAAGATTCTAGCTGCCATCTATTGGTATTTTATTGTGCCTTCTACTACCAGAACCAACTTGACTGTCACTAACAGATTACCCATAATACCTAGGAGTGCAGTTGCATAAAATTGCCCATTAGAGTCTTTTAACATAAAATTTAGATCTTAATTCATCGTTCCCAAAACACACACCCACTGTCCAATATATTACACATCAATGTCTGCTATTTCTATGGCAGCTCTGATAAAGCTGTCAAACAATCAAAGACTGACTTCAAAAGGAGGAAATCAACTGGAAAAAAATAATATACTTTTGCAGCATCCTGCTGAGACAGAGAAAAAACTATATATTTAATACTTAAAAAAACAAGTGGTGATTAGATTGTTTTGCTTACTTGTGTTTTCTAGACACAACACCCATGCTTGTTATCCTCCCCCCACCACCAAATCACTTAAAAACCTCTTTTGTATGTTAGTGTGATGCTTTCATGGCAGAAAATGGCAGCAGTTGATAAACTCAAATGTTCTGGGGATTATAAATCTTCTATAAATATTTATTTATTTTATTTTAACAATTGGTGTGACAGCTCTATAGATCCTTGAAGTGACTAAGAACAAAAATCAAGACATCCAAACAGAACATTAAAACATCAACATGAAAAATGGGGATAAATCATTAAACATGATCAAAACCAAGAATTGCTTATAATAACTACTAAAGCCAGTTTGCATAGACATCCTTCTTTCTTGCTAAACTCCAGGAGAGAGGGTTCCATAGTTTTGGGACAAGCCTAGCAGAAGCCCAGCTTTTCCCTTATGTTCTTACCTCAATCAATGTAAGATCAGCCAACAGGACCTACTCAGAAGATTTTTATTTATTTAGAATTTTTAGATTTGGCGTTATCTCTGTAGACTCAAGGTGGTTATCAATGCAACATCAAGTTGCAAATGCACAGAAACCATATAACAGTTGATCAAAAGGATAAAAACAACACACAAAATAAAAACACACAAGATGAAACTGCAGCCAAATCTGTCAAAACTGTTTACCCTCTACCAAATGCCCTTTGAAATACACACCTTCCTGAACACAGAAAGTGAAGGCACCCTCTGTATCTGCTCTGGTAATCCATTCTATAGGACTGGACCTACCACTGAAAAAGCACACACCTGATTGCCCCCCAATCCGGAAGAAGAGACAGACAACATTTATTTTGGGTATTAACTGAGCCACTTTATTAACATTAATAACAACAGCAAACAGCAATACGGCAAGGGGAGTTCAGATTGCAGCCTGGCAAAGCCAGGGGTCCCAAGGACCCCTCCCTCACTATTTACAAGGGCGAGCCACCCAGCCCCAGACATTAGCCAAAGGTATGGCTCGGATCCAGCAGCATGGCAAGTGGAATTGCCAAGAACATCCCAACCCCCGAGCCACAAGGCTCAAAGGGGCAGGTAATCCCAGGCAATCCCGTGGGCCGCAGGGCCCAAAGGCTGTACTGGCAAGACACCTAAGCCCCGAACGGAGGTAATAAGCCAATGGTCACCTGTGCTGCAATCTGTATGAACTAAACTCTTGCCATCGCAAAGGTCAAGCCTCTGCTTAGGCCAATGCGCCCCACTAAAGGCCTAAAACTCCCCGAAGCCCTTGCCTCAAGTACTCAATAAACAAATCTAGGCCACTGTCAGACAAATGAATGTCGTCATTCCTGTACAAATGTGCAGAAGTCGCATTGATACCCGGGTGAGGGAAATAGGTGCCCAGTTCCCCATCCAGCACTCTGTGAATCTCCCAATTAGCCTTCCTGCATGCTTTATTGATGGCCAAGGGGTTACAAGTCCCCCTCCAAACACGGCGAGGTACCATGGTGGACCAGATAAGTTTCGTCCCAGGCCACCTACGCTTAAGAAATTGAAAGTCTTCTCATGCCTGCAATATCAAGGCTTTTCCCTTGATCAGGCCGAGGTCATTGCCACCAAGGTGGATCAGCAACATGTCAGGAAGGGGCACTGACCTCCCCTCAAATAACAATTGTAACAAGCCATGCCAGTGCAAGCCCGCTGAAGGCCGCCTCCCAACAACACCGACCCTACCGCAGCACACAGAACGCTGCTGCCAACACCGTCACTCGATGCCCTCAAGCCTCCCACCCGGCTTGTCGGAGGAGCTCCAGACCAGAGCTCCTAACAGCCGAGAGAGAAGGCGCGGAATGAGGGAGGAAAGCAAGGGTCGGCCCAAGAAAGCTCCGGCCCCGCCCCTCCCAAGCGTCCAGATGTAGGAGTGCTGGACTACTGACTCACTCCTCCAGAGTGGCAAAGGCAGTTCCTGGCCAGCACAGCCGTTGGGGTGGGGCCGGCAGCCCGGGAACTGAGTAGTTGCCAGATGGACAGTCCTGAGAGGGGATCCCATAAAAACAAGGCTGTCTGAAGAATGCAGTGGGCATATGGAATATACTGGTGAATGTAGTTTGGCAAGTATGGAGGCCCTTTAAAAAGCTTTAAAGTAAATAAACAACATTTTGAATACAGTCAAAATGGAATAGGTAATCAGTGCAGGTGATAGAGCACTGGAGCTATATGTTTGAAGCAGGCGATCACAAACGGAAGTTTTGTCACCCGCACTGTTTATCAACCATAGCTGCCATCCGACCTCTGTATAGACTGGTATAGAACTTACGCACAGCCACAAACACCCAAACTTCCTTGGTAGATAACTTGGATTGGGTCTCCAGGAATTTCCTGGAGAAGTTGGCATAACAACCTTGCTCAGCTGACTGAAGCTGTCATGGTGGAGCACAGGAGGAGAAGTGGTCTCGCAGATGCTAGGGTCTGAGGTCATGAAGAGCTTTGTACGTGATGGCCAATGCCTTAAATTGAGCCTGGCACTTGATTTTTATTACCAAGGTACAACCTGGATCTCTAGCACAAATAGTTATTCTGCAGGGTACAGAAGAAGGAGGAGGAGGGGGAGAAGGAGAAGGAAGAGAAGGAGAAGGAGAAGATGGAGGAGAAGGAGGAGAAGGAGGAGGAGGGGGGGAGGAGAAGGAGAGATTGGATTTATACCCCGCCCTTCACTCAGAATCTCAGAGTGGTTTACAAACTCCTTTCCCTTCCCCTCCCCACAATAGACATCCTGTGAGGTAAGTGGGGCTGAGAAAGCTCTGACAGTAACTGCCTTTCAAGGACAGCTCTTGTCAGAACTATGGCTTGCCCAAGGTCATCTAGCAGCTGCAAGCGGAGGAGTGGGGAATCAAACCCAATTCTCCCAGATTAGAGTCCGCACACTTAAGCACTACACCAAACTGGCTCGCCCTCTGAGATGGGAATCTTTTTATCCATTTTTTAAAATCCAAAGCAGTCTGGGCAGGTTCCAGCTGAGCAGAAGAAAGGGAAACAGAGGGAGGCTGTTTAACTTTTCTCCCTTCTCTTCTGGCAAAATTTGTCTTCTCCAGGCTTCTTTTTAACCCATTGGAAAAAGTTATGGGGAGCTCATATTTTCCCCGTGTGAGTGAAAAGGTTGTTTGAGGAAGATATTTTGAGCTATAAACACCAGATGTGAAAGATTTAAGCAGCTTTTCTCCTCTTCTTCTACTCAGATTCACTGCCTACCTCTGTACTCACTCACACCTACAGAGGGAAGAAACATGCTGCTCTGTGTGCATTTTGAGCTTGAGGTATGCAGGTTTCACATTATTGGCACCTTAAATTGCTTTGAAGCTGTGAAATACTCATCTCAGCAGCTTTTTGATTTTAGAAATATGCAGTTCATTCTACCACCTAGATCATGCTTCTAGATTTCTCCTTTGTTTTATTCATGTGATTGATATTCTCTACAGAATCATGTACATGGGTGCATAAGTACACATCATGAAAATTCAGTGTGACAATATGGGCTACTTTAAATATAAAGCAAAACCTTGGTTTAGTAGAACTAGTTAAAACTATGTTCCTGGGCCTGTGATGAGTTCTCTGCCCTGGTTGTACTTTTGTGGGCAGAAAGCACAGAGAAGTGGCTGGCTGTACAATTTGATCTTCTTGTGACACTGTTATCTACACTGTAATAAATAATATCCCCAAAGTAAAGCCAGTTACCACTTCCCACCCTAAGAGGTGAGAAAGGGTAGCAACCCTACAGGAAAATTCAACAGTGAAAATGAATATTTAGCTGTTAATCCAGGCATTAAATGTTTACTTGAATAAAAATATCTTCTGGAAAATGTTCATGATGTTACTGTGCACAGGTGTGGGGCAGCCACTGAGGACATTTATCTTCATGTCCCCATGGTACATACTTGACATTTAGATGGTTTTGTTAAGGGAGAGGTCTTGTCAGATCAAAAAGATCAGAATGGAACACAGAGAAGGCACAGGTAGTATGAGGTACATCAACTATATTTTGGATATAATTTTCTGAATGAACAGGTAGTGTGAGGAGCTTAAACATTTTGCTTATGAATGGGAGGATAGTGTGCAAACCCACCTGCATAGCAAATCTTAGGAATATTCCTGAATTTATTTATTCAGTAATTGCATACCTCTCTAATATAAAAAAATCTGCAAATCAGATTGCATAATCAAAAATAATCAAAAGTCTTAAAAGACAATTTCACCTATCACATAAAAAACACTGGTTAAAGTTTGTCAGTTTGAAAACCCTGGGGAAAAAACACACACACCAGTCCTTATGAGCCAACATTAAACCTAGATGATAGGGTTGTCTGGTCTCTCGCTATGGTGGGAGACCTCCCTCCAGCAACCTGCACTTCCACTGATGCTCCTTTGGGCAGTGGGATAATGTTTTTTTAAATTGTTCTTGTCACACATAATGTCACACATAACATGATGATAAGAGGACAGGTTCTCTTATGGATTAAAATCTGGTTAAATGACAGGAAGCAAAGAGTAGGAATCATTGGACAGTTCTGTAAGGATCAGAGCTTATCGATCTCAAGGCTGTCATTAATTGTGATCAAGCTGTAAGTTTTTACAGGTTAGTTGCAGCCTGTTTGGGCTGAGCATTAATTAAAAGCACCCGGCGGCCTTGACCAAGTGGCATAAGACACTTTTATCTGGTTGCCAGCTAGCAACAGGGATTAACCAACTATGCCCTGATTAGCTAAGGGGGCTGTTGGGGCTGACAGAAAGGAGATGCTGGGACAGTCCCAGGGGCTACCTAATGGGGTGGCAGCCATACCAGAGAAGACAGAGATTGAGGCCTCTGTGACATCAAGCCAAAATGTCAAGGATTGTTCCAGTTGGAATGGACTCTCTTTCTTAAGCATCCGAGTGAGAAAGGCAGGTCATAAGATTACCCCAGACAGGGAAGCCAGCAAGCATTTAAGGCAGGGGTGTCAATGATATGGCCCGTGGGCCGGAACTGGCCCAACCAGATCTCTAATCCGGACCGCGAGTAGAGCGCCTCC
>NW_015176470.1:214642-218153 GCF_001447785.1 Gekko japonicus | reverse complement strand
GAGAGCGAGGCAGCCAGCTGCACATGTGTGCGCATGCGCAGTTTGGCCGGGAGCCTCGAATGCTGTGGAAGACGGGCGTGCCAGCAATCGCATGGCCGCCCTTGCTGCGGCGCTTCAGGTAGGTAGTACTCTTTTCTAGGGTTTTTTTTTTTTTTTTGATGCACGGTTTCACCCAGAAAGGACGGATTGGGGACGGGTGCGCTCAGCTTCCCAGATGTGGCGGTGTGATTGCACCCGTTTGATGTGCCCCCGATCCATCCCTCTTGCGGGGCAAAACCTTCCGTGTGACCGGGGACAGAGTCAATTTTTAAAAACCCTTTTTGAATACAGTAGTGTTGCTGTTGTTATATTCCGGTGAATCTGCATTATAAATTTTCTGGAGTGTTATGGATGCTTTGCCTGATAGTAATTTGGATATGAGCTGCTAGCAACCCCCAAAAAACCCCTCTTTGAATAAAGCTGGCTGCTATGAATTTGTATGAACATGTTACATGTTACATGTTAATTAGCTGTTCAGCCTTTCTGTTGCTTCTTGTTATAGTATTTCAATTGTGTTTGGTTTTAGGTGTCTGAGTTTATACTGTTTTTCAGTTTGTGTACCAACTCAAGAATGAGATGAAGTGGCATATAAATATACACATGGGAAGTATGATTGCAGGTTTAGGGAATAAACCACTGTGGGGTAAAATATTTGGACATTTCCTCCAGTTGAAACACATCTCGTAGAGGTGTAAACAGGCCATTTTTCTTTCCTCTTCCCCCCCTTTTTTTTTTAAATGACACAGCTGCCCTCAGTGTTCCTTACTTCCTAGAAGGCAATGAGTACAAGTTTGAACTCTTATCTTCCATTCCAATATATTTGAAAAAGTGTGCAGGCACATGAAAGATCATACCTTGAATAAACCTTTGTTGGTCTTAAAGGTGCCACTGGACTCTAAATTTGTTTTATGAACCTTTTTGTAAAACTGTCACCCTTTCCATTGCAGCATTGTCTTGGCAAGTGTGTGTTTTGGAAAGACTGGCAATAATGGCATTAGCCAAGAAAAGAAAAGTAGATGCAGAGTGTCATGTTGTTCAAGAAAAAGTATTTATTTCTTTTGTGGAACAGAATGGGAAACCAACATGGCTGATATGTTCACAGCTAATATCAGTTGTTTGTCTGTGTTCTTTATAAAGTGTGTATCTACGCTACCTGGCATTACATTTTATGACACACATGACTCGGCCCAGCAAAGTCCCATTTATGTCAGATCCGGCCTTGGTAAGAATTGAGTTCGACACCCCAGATTTAAGGTTTCAGAGACTCAGCCTCTGCGCAGCACAAGTATAGTGTTGTTTTCCTTGCCATTGTTGTGATTTGAGAGTGATTCCTGCTTAGCAAACACTCTTCACTATTTGAGTGATTGAATAAATGCAGAGGTAGTTTTAAATTTGCTAAATCAGTAGTATTTGCTGAATGTCTGCTTACATCCTCAAAGGGAACCCAGAAGCTAAAAAGCCTCAACAAAGGACCAGGACCGGGTGAGACCCCCAGGGGCCCCAACTGACTGTGGGTTCAGCGCCTGAGAATGGGTGAGGGATCATCCTTGGTCCATACAAGTTCTCACAAGGGAGGGAATTAAGCAGTGGAATCCCACAAGGATTGGTTTTGGGGCTGGTACTATTTAATTTATTCATCAATGATCTGAAACTGAGGGTAGGTAGAGGATCACAAACTGGGTGAGTGGGTGACATAGTGGCAAATAAAGTTCAGTGTTGATGAGTGTAAAGTAATGCACATTGAGGGGGGGGGGAATTCCCAGTTTCAAGTAGCAAAAAGCCCAGAAGCACCTTTAAGACTAAGACGCATGGAGAGCTGTGTTTCTCAAAAGCTTAGGCTACAATATAGTTTGTTAGGCTGCCCTGACCCTACTTTGGCAGGGCGGGCGGGGTAGAAATCAAATAAATAAATAAGGCTGCGGTCACACGGCCAGGGAAATGCGGGGGGGAAGCGTGGCTGTTTCCCCCGGGGAAAATCAAAGCGCGGTTGCATGATCAGACCTCCCATGGAGGTGCCGTGGAGGTTCCGTGGAGGTCCAGTAGTTATGGGGAGGTGCGGATCACACGGCAAAGAAGCAGGGCCTCGGGGCAAAGAAGCGGGGGCCGCGCGCCGAGGGAAGGCGAGGAGGGGGCTGCCAGAGACAGCCGGCCAAGCGGCGCTGGGGAGAAGAGGGGCCAGCTGCCGACTGGGTGGTGTGGCATCGTGTCGGGCACGGCGTTTTCCCCACCAGTGAGGCAGGCAGGGGGTGGGCAGTAGGTCTGGAAGGGGCCATGCACTCGGTGCTGTCTTCTGGCTGCTCTCCTCTTCTCTGCAGGACGTACGTTGTGTTATTTTTTATTAAACATCCGTTTCCGCATGCTCCGTTTGGTGCTTGTGCGCAATCGTGGAGACTCGGGAAAAAAAACACCTTTTAGCTAGGGGACATGGGCGGGCGCTGGAACTTCCTCCGGAAACACGGTCATACGCCCGCCCTTGCCCCGCGGTTTCTGGAAACTAGTACCTCCACGGTACTAGTTTTTTACAGCGCTGCTTTGGCGTTTAGCCACGGGTTACCGACGGGAGCTCTACACTTGCCAGATGTTGCCCTGTGATCGCGCCAGGAAACTCCGCCTCTCTTCCGTCTCTGAAGCGTGGCTTATGGTCCGTGTGACCGCAGCCTAAAATAAATATCTCAAAAAGGACATTGCAGAGCTGGAAAATGTGAAGAGGAGGGCAACCAAGATGATTAGGGGGCTGGAGCACCTTCCCTAGGACGGAGGGCTGAAGAGTCTGGGGCTTTTCAGTTTAGAAAAGAGACAACTAATGGGGGACATGACAGAGGTTTACAAAATTATGCATAGGATGGAGAGAGTTGACAAAAGAGAATTCTTTCTCTGTCTCCAAAAATACTAGAACTTGAGGGCATCCAATTAAACTGATGGGCGGTAGGGTCAGGACAGACAAAAAGAAATACTACTTTACACAGAGAATGATTAAAATGTGGAATTTGCTGCCAGAGGATGTAGTGATGGCCACAGGAATAAACAGCTTTAAAATAGGATTAGATAGATTCATGGAGGATAAGTCTATCAACGGCTACTAGCCATGGTATAAGTGAGGGGAACGTCCACATTCAGAGGCACTAAGCCTCTGAATCCCAGAGCCAGGAGGCAACCTCAGGGGAAGGCCTTGGCCTCTATGCCCTATTATTGGCCACTGGTTGGCCACTCTGTGAGACAGGATGACATCATGTCTGTGCAGGAATTGCTGGAAACACATTGGTTTTACCATAGAGTTTCCTGTGATCCCTAGAGCAATGTGATGTCACATGTGTTTTTCCCTGGAATGATGTCACAAAGCATGTGAAAATGGCACCACCCCATGTCTCTTCTCTCCCCCCCCAATGTTCCATTGGGTACCATTCATTGGTTGGCAACCCTACTGGTTGAACATCTTTTCTTGTCTCCTAGGAGATAAAATAAATTTAGCTCC
>NW_015176470.1:211460-214586 GCF_001447785.1 Gekko japonicus | reverse complement strand
TTATGTGTGCTAATCTGGCAAACACAAAAGGTGCTTTATATTGAATCAGATTATTGGTCCATCAAGGTCAGAATTTTCTATGCTGGCAGCTCATATGACGCAATATACAGAATCAGATGCTTTTACAAGTGGTCCCAGAAGATTTAGGACCCAAAAGTTTAATAGTAGCACTTTGATTTGGGCCCAGAAACAGATAGATAGGAACAGAGATTGTCACTGCTGAATTGTGGTCCCTCCTGCTCAAACATGCCAAAAGATAAAGGCAGCATTTTGGACCAATCAAAGTTTGCAGACTGTCTTTAAGGGCAGCCCCACATAGAGCAAATTACAATACTCTGTAATGGTTTAATGAATGTAATCAAAACATGGATTACAGTAGCCATATCTCATTCTAGTAGTGGGCAAAGATAGCAAATCAGATGAAGCTGATTAATGCCACTGGCTGCTGAAGTTCCAGAAGGCAAAATCCAGAAGTATCCCCAAATTCTGAAATGGATCCTTCAAATAGTATGTAACTTCATCCAGAATATGCATTTTCCCAATCAGCATGCTCACCAAAATTGTTATCCTAAACCGTTACACCCTTCATTGATGTCAGTGGATTCCAAAGTATTTAAATGTTTAGGATGGCACTGAAAGTAATCCACTGTTATCAACTCAGTCCTGTCTAAATTTAAGTTTATATTACCATTAAGCTGAATATGTTTTACTTATGACAGCCCACACCGGATTTGAAGATAAAGCACAGAAATCAGGCTTGTTCCAACCAAATTCTGCATTTTTACTAGGTTATCCTGCTGCTGTATTTACATGTTATGATCCACATAATACAGACAAGGTACTTCATACCTTCTTTTAGAATCTCATTCCTTAGAGAAGTTCCTAGAGAACAGAAAGAGTTCTGTCTCCTTGGAAACTGATATTGCTTTGGCTGCAAGGAACTGACATGGGATTTTGCATATGGGATTGAAAAATCTAAGATATTAGAAGAGACTCAAATAATCAGGTGATGCATTAAAATATATTTCTCTTGACTCTGTCTCACTTATTAAAGTAAAGGTAATGTGGACTCCCATTTGTTGTTAGTATGTTGTTTATGTTTCAGCAATGAACTGCTTATGTACATGAGCTACAAATTAAAAAACACAATACAGCATTACAATAAACTAAGATCAGTCATTAGTTGATTGTTGCTTTGTACATATGGTTTTTAGACCGAAAATGGTAAAGGAATGTGGCTGCTTTTTTATTCAGCAAGAATGATTTGTTCTGTAAATTACACAATCATTTCAAACACTTAATGGAAATTTTTACATTTACAAATTCTACAGCAATGTGCATATCACTGAAAGTAATGGGTTAACAAATACAAGTTCTGAGCATGTGCCAACAAAGTCCACTGGTGCCTGGTCTGCTAAATATAAACAGAACATGTGCAGCTAGGGTTGCAGGGTCTCCTCCTATGGTAGGAAACATCCCACCAGAAGCCCTGCTGCCTGCCTCCACTCTGTCAGCCAGTGGCGAAAAAGTAAATTAAAAAACCTCTGTCAAGCTATGTCACTTCTGGGGGAAACTGAGAAGTGATATTGTACCTCTCTAGGAATCACCAGAAACTCTGTGGCAATTTCTAGAGAAGCATATCACTTCTGGGTGTCCCCCAGAAGTGGCAACTCTATGTGCCAAAGTTTGAGGGGGGATGGGGAAATAGTTGGTGCTCCATTTGGATCTCAGCTGAGCATTATGAGTTGGTGAAATTCATACTACAGACCATCTAATTATGAACACTGGTACCATCAGGAGTTGTGACACCAATGAGCCACTGCCCTTTATCATGAACAGATTGGTGTTGCCAGAACAAGGCCCATAAGAGAAAGGCTGCCATTGTAAGGAATATATTTAAAAGCAATAATTTGCTTCTTATTTGTTGAAATTATTATTGGACACACATGGGTGGAGCAACACTAATATGAGAAATTATAACATAAATTAAAATAAGTGAAAACTTTTAAGAGTTCCAAGAAAATGATTGTTAGCTTGGATGCTGTTTGTTAAGCATTCCCAAACAGAGTGGCAAGAGGGGCATACTCCACTTCCATTTTCCAAGTAAAAGGATTATTCAAATAATTCAGCTCCAAACCCATTTCGAACAAACTGCAAGGATTAAAGATCACTTCACCTACACAGCTTCCATCCATCTCTAATTTGCATCCCATCACCTGTAATTACTAAAAAAACCCCAAACAAATGCAATCTGAATTTTGTCACTGAATGAAGCAAGTGCCTGTACAAATGAAATCTGTGGAGAAAGACTGAAATTCGTGATGCTTTTGATTACTTTCTTTTTATTTCAGTGGGCACTAAATCCTGACAAATGTGTAGTTTATTTATGAAATAATACGACACTGGATGTATTATTATTATTTTTGAAAAACGCATTTCTTTCTTTACTTGGCGATCAGCTCCATTTTTTTTTAACTTGTGATGACCTTTGATTGAACTGTAGAAAGTAAATATAAGGGAAGTTTCCTGAAAAAAAGTTGAGAGAAAGGATATAGGAGATTAATGAACGTATTTGTTTTGGACACTCTTCCATGCATAGCATAGCCAGAGTGATAAAGGTCATGTTATTTATTGTATTTTTTCTCATCATTTGCAATTTTAATTTATATGAGTTTGATATCGCTTTTGTCTTTTTTGTTGTGTCTTATTTGGAGATATCCCTGGGGAGCACGAGGATTTATAAGCTTTATACACACATTCTGCAGACGAAGCACTCTGGCATAATTATTTCTGGCAGTAGCTAACTGATTAAAACATCCAGTTTAACTCATGATCGGTAAGATTAAACCTTTTTAATATACCTCAAAAGTAACTGATCATTTACTACTCAAACATCCTTTTTCCGCATCCCCAATAAAGCTATTATTTCTCTCCCTCTCTCTCTTTTTGTGTTAATGTACCTTTTAAGAACGAATCCCTTTCATTTTCTTCCTTTGGGCAAAACTGCCTTTTTCTTTAGAGAGAGAAGTAGAAACAAAGATGAGATGGGAACTGACTGAGCTACTACATAGGTTTCTAATGTCATACCAATTACAAGTCCTCCCCCCCCCCCTTCCTGGAAAAGAA
>NW_015176470.1:185831-211398 GCF_001447785.1 Gekko japonicus | reverse complement strand
CAGAGAGGAAGGAATAATATTTGAAAAAATCATTTGCCCAACTCAGTTGGAATAAAATTGCACAGCCTTCATCCAACAATAGATACTTTTAAAAGATTTAAGGCCCACACAGCAGAATGTTTAAACCTGCAGCACTATAGTAGCAACAGCTGAGGCGTAGAAGAATGAGAGTTTCACCCCCAACCCTTCCACCATGAAGAACAAAAAAACAACCACTACAATATAATTCTAAATTAGAATTATTGTAATTTGCAGGTCCTGAAACCTGCTGAGGACCCTTGTAGTTATTCATCAATATAAAGACATAGGAGATAGATGAATTGTAACAGATAACATGCTTCACTTAAGTTGGGGCACTGTGGTGCTCCGGAACAATCACAGGTGTAAGCGTGTCACAAGCTGGGCAAAAAAATCAGATTAGTAGGTTCCTCCTGTGAAGATGCTATAGCACAACTGAGTGTGATTTTTTTTTCCTGTTGTCAACCTCGCCAGCTAAGATTAACAACAAATGAAAAAGGAGGGACAAAGACATGCTTAGCAGAGGGAAATGTGGTTGACCAAACTCAAACTACATGCCAGTCGTCCTGTGCCAAAAGAGTGAGGTGCCATCACTTCCCATCCAAGCAAAGATATGATTGTCAGACTCAGGGATATTTGGGACAGTGAATTATTGAGTGCTCATATCTGGGGAGACAGCTCTGTCAGATGATAATTCTGATAACAACAGGTATTGATTAAACCATGAAAAAAATAGAACAGTGTCTCCTTTAGAAGAGTCTTTAGCTCTCATCTACAAAGAGAAATGATCAAACTGGAATATACCAGCAGGATTTACAAGCAACCCCCACAAAAACTAAACATAGACAAAGTGAGCTGGTTCAGTGGCAACTGTTAAGGCTGGTGTCCCACCTCTTTACCCCAAGAAGTCAAGTTAATTTGATGACTGAACCATCATTGATAATGTAACACTCCATTAAACCCCACTTCAGTGGATTCCTTCAAACCTGAGGGAGAAATCTCAAGATCAAGGAGGAAGGACAGCTGCACCTTGTCTGCTGTGGCTGTTTGTGTGCTTGGGAAGTATCCCTTTAGGTCTAGGTGCAAGTAGTAAAAGAAAAAACAAGTACAAATGTCTTGGCCTTGGTTGTTAGGGTCTGATTATGAGCACAGTAGTAGAGAATTCATGGATTATTCATGTGTAATTACAGATAGCTATTGTGCTCTTTTAAATCATCCCTATGGCCTATTATGGCCCATAACAACTGAAATAGCAATTGTCATAGTAAGGTTTGGGCTCTGTCATACAGCGTAGGTTCTAATCAATAATGATGAATGGCAAAATTTACCATCAAACAGTAGAATGTCTAGTTGCCTTACGTCCATAAATCTGTACCAATACTGAGCTCTGCATCTGCAGGGTTGGGATATTTAGAAAGCAATTCTCCCCCCACCATATCCTTATGCTCATGGACTTCCATAAAAGTTGGAAAAAAAGAGAAATGGGCAATATGTCAATTCTAATAATCCACATGCTGTTAAGATATTTTTTCTTATTTATTCAAAATGGGGTGAAGCCTAGGCTGTTTTCAAGGTCAATTTCAGGTGAGAGGGGGGTCATCTAGAGGTCACTGCAGCTCCCAAGCAGGTCAATAATGCCTCTTCACTTCCACAGAAGACAAGCTGCTCACTCCCAATCAATCCACCCAAGCTGCTGCCGCACCAAGCGTAATGAACAGTGAATAAATGTAGCCTATCATCACAAAACATGCTTTTTAAGTACCTTCTCTTTTCATGTAAAACCTCTCGCTGTCAAATTCTACATTCACTTATCCAACAGTGAGTAGCCAAAGTGAGAAATCAGGCTCTCATTGGGGTTGGTAAAAGGTCACAGCTGACAGACTCCGAGGTTAAACTGCCGAGTTAAAATACTGTTCATTCCCCACCGCAGCTTTTTGCTAACTACACTTCTTTGTGTTACAGTCAAGCAGTACATCAATATGCCCCTCCTTCTAATTTATTAGCAATTGTTGAGTTGTACAGAGAGGAGGGAGAGAAAAAAGGAGGGGATTGATCTTTTATACATTTTTTCTTTTACACTTCAGACACTTCTAAATCTTTATCTGTTGTATACTAAATACCCCAATCGTGTACGAAGCTGTCTGCTTGCAGTACATCATAATTATTAGGGGTATAATTCTTGAAAGGAGAACAGGCCAGTTTGTCTGAAACCCCAAAGGCTTGGGGTCGGGCTAGTGAAGGCTTTAGTTCTTTTCTCCCTTGTGTTAATTAGCCTCATTCTCACTGTGGGTATTTTTTTTGCCTCATTACAGGAATTAAGCTAGGTCTCAATGTGCTTGCAGTTCCAGTCATGAAGAAAAATTTTGCTGAGAAAAAGGGAAAGAATTGTTAAAACATGTTTAATATGCTACATGAAAACTCTTCTTCTGGTTAAAATGTATGCAATGAGGGCAGACCTGTCTAACTCTCCTCTAATCAATTCTATAGGCTCCCTAATCTAATATTTTACCAAGAAATGGGTAATTTTTGTATTTTCCCCACTAGTAATGCCAAAGGTATCACAATTACGCGATTGGTGAAAAATCTGTGGTGAAATACTAACAGAAGTTTATGATTTCAATGGTAACAAATATAGCAATTTGGGGAAAATTCTTAACAATTGTGGCCAATTTCCTAAAATGAAATTAACTTTTAATTAAATTGAATAGCGCAGCATTTTTTTTAAAAAAAAATTAGAGATAACCTTCAAAAAATAAACATAAGCTCACTGTGTACTAAGAGAGATAAAATTATCACCAATCATGAATAAAATAAAGTTTTATTTACATGCATGGTACAATGATAATTTGACTCAACAAAATTACCATTATCTCTTTACATCTTTAAAAAATGCATTCAGAGATTTCTCCTGGAAAATATATCTTTCCCACCCTCTGTATGCTTTCTCTCTCCGTGGGACTGAAAATAAAATGTTATGACTTAAATCACAAGAGGCTAACATCATTTTTAGCAACAAGGGCTGCATAATTTCAAGACTATGAGTGAGTGGCTGACTTTAACTAAAATGTTTCAGTTCTGTGCGTATATAGGTACATAAATAATTCAGAATTAATCCCTGCAGAGGGGACAATGGGAATCGTAAATTATCCATGTGCCGTCCTCAACATTAGAGGCAATGAACCTATAGTAACAAACTATGAGTGTTACTCATTACATACATTTCACAGACACCTTAACCTTTTGAATATTAATTTCCCTCTGCAGCTTGTAGCTAGGCGGCATAATTTTCCTCTTCCTTTCTGCTTCATTCTTGGATTCATTTTATGTGTGTGTGTGTGTGTATGCATGTGTGCGTGTATTTGAGATTCTCTTGAACAACACTTCAGTTAAGCTATAGAGGAAATAGTGAATACTGAAAGAATATTGATTTGTTTTCTAACAAAATAGTTACCGGAAACCATCTATTTGTAGAAGCAAGATTGTTGTTTCAGGAATATTACATATATAGCACTCTGCATATTGAAAGATTATGTATGAATAAGGCATCGAGTGCACAGGCTATGTCTCATTCATACATAACTAGGGCACAGACATTAAAATCAGTGGGTGATTTACCACTTACTTCAGTGGGGGTTGGATTGTTCCCTTCCCCAGTCATATGATAAAAGCAGATTGAATGCTAAAATCCCAGAATTCATTGTTTCTTTTAGAAGAGGCACTTTTAAGGTACATGCACAAAAGTCATATTTGTGAGCAGTTCATTTTAATACTGTAGAATTGTGTTTTCCCACCAAATACAGTATGAACCTGTATATTAAGATAATATTACCTGTTTTTAAATAATAGCCTTTTTTCATTTTATTGATACATCTGTTTGAATAATGTTGGCTGACTACTGCTTAATATGGAAATAAGTTCCTAGTTCTGGAAAATGATTGTGTTGTTGAGAGTATATAAGTATTGTTAACAATATAATCAAACAGCAAAATTAGCAAGATATATCCAAATAAAGTTTTTAGTTTCAGAATTGTGAAAGCAATGGCTGAATTTTTGACTAATTCAGAAACAATACTGACAAACATCTTGGTATCTTTCATATTAAAGCATACATAAATTTAAATGCTTTAATTATACCAAATTTTAGGATTTTTTTCTTTTTTATTCTAATTCAACTTTGATTTTCAATAAGATCACCATTTGGTATTGCAAAATCTTTAGGCTGTGATCACAGTAAAATCCAGTTGGAAAGTGGATTGAAAGTGGATTGAAAGTGGATTATTTAGTGCGTGTGATCACAGCTTTACTGATTCTATTAGAAGTGGCAAGAAAGGAAGTATCCAGAATTTAGACTAATCCTGCATACTTCATCTACTTTTATATACAGTGACCAATGCTCCCTCTAAGCTGTGGAGTCTTGTGAGCAAAAATTCTACTTTGTGAGCGACTGACATTAAAGGTGTGAGCGAGCGATTTGGCTGCTGCATAAATTAGTTTGCTCTGGAGCCAGCCTTCCTGAGCTAAGACAAAAATGTGTGAGCTGGAGGCTAAAAATCTGTGAGCTAGCTCACACTAACTCAGCTTAGAGGGAACACTGACAGTGACGGCAAGCTGATTCAAGATGAGTCAGTGCTGACTAAGTACACTGGGACCAGAAGTTTCATATATGTTTTTAGGGTGTTCCCTAGTGTGCTGATCTTTATAGGTGACTTGGGTAGTTCTCCATCAGCCTGAGGGCAACATGATCTTGGACTTGTTACCTTGAGGCTGAAAGATTGTAGCTTTGGGGGCCTCGTTGTGAGATATTATAGAGAGAATCAAGAAAATGCTCTCCATCTCTGTTTCTAAAGTGCTGGGGTGCAACTAATGGGTATAAGGATTTTTTTATTATATTATAAGGATATCTAC
This sequence comes from Gekko japonicus, assembly GCF_001447785.1. Taxonomy (NCBI): domain Eukaryota; kingdom Metazoa; phylum Chordata; class Lepidosauria; order Squamata; family Gekkonidae; genus Gekko; species Gekko japonicus. The sequence goes on along the minus strand of NW_015176470.1, from coordinate 206,475 downwards.
TTGGGAGGAAGTTCCACTCAGTTCAATTGGGCTTACTTTATAGCAGAGACTTATTCCAGCTCTAAAATAACTTTAGTATAAACATGGCTGATTGTTGATGGGGAAATGAATTAAACAGCTATGTTTCCAATAGGCGGAGCTTTCAATGAAATGCAACCCAACTTATTGGAGGAAAGCTACTTATGTTTCTGTTACTGTCAATGGAATACCACATTACAACATAACATCTGCCAGAAATCATGTTAAGTACTGTGTGGTCACATCTTCATTCAGAAAATGTGAGCAGAAAATGTTCATCGTGTGTGTTTTTTTTTCTGGCAAGAAAAAAGTACGAAATAAATATGCAAGTGTAGAATTTATGCTAAATGGATGTAGTTAATTGTGTGCTAAGAAATAAATCAAGTTAACCCACTTGACTGGGAACTTCTCTTCTTAGTGTAAGAACCCTCATAAACCACAGCCCAATTATTCAATTTCCTTTACTAATTATGGAAACTACTCATTTCTTGGCCTCAAGCAGTAAATGATGTATCTCTGAAGGGCAACACAAGATTTGTCATAGTCTATGGCTCACTTTATTTAATAAGCATCTGAAAAATAAACACGAATACTTCTGGAATTCCCAGGTTAAAGGTAGCATTAGAGTTTTCTATAGTTGGATGCGGAGTTAAATTCTTTCGTACTCTAATCTTCAAATTTTTAAATTATCATTCATATATCTCCTATGTGAAACTAAGGCTCAGCTCTTTGTTACAATTGTTTGAGCAGAAGTCCCATTCAACACACTGAGAGTTCTGAATAAACATGCCTATGAACAGGTTGCAAAAGATTTCTCTCTAGCACTAGTATACCAAAGCAGGATCACTTATTAGAGCTATTTGTACTTTTCATAGGCTTGTACAGCTTGCGACATAGTGAGCCAAACAGCCCTCCAGCTTTCTAGTGGTTTAGTAAAGCCCCCTGTATTTGTTGTGTGCTTCAGACAATAAAACAGGATAGCAATCAGTTACTGGACATTAAGAAAGAGCGGAACCCAATGGTTCATCTCCACACAGTTTTTACAGAGAGCAGAATGCCATTCTGTTTACCTGAAACTCTGAATAGCTTCCACATCCCAGTCTGGGTATGCACGATGAAGCTTAACTGGTCTTTTTGAGCATGCCCCATTTGGATCATGTGAAGCAAGGCTGCTTCAGAAAGCCATTTCAAATTCTCCAAGCTTCTGGTGTAGCCAGCAGGAAGTGAACCCAGTGAGTAAACAGCATTTTTTCACCGCCTGCTCGCTGTGCTAGACACAGATGGGGTATGAAAAGGGGCCTCCAAAAGGACCCTGGGACACCATAGGAGCACTCTAGCAGGTTACCTACATACCTCCAAAGATGGCCAAGGCAGCAAAACAACAACAACACTGTTTACTCATAGGGTTGCCAGGTACCCCCTGGCCACTGGCAGGGGACAGGGAGGATGTAGGGTTGCCAGATTCAGGCTAGGAAACACTTGGAGATTTGGGGATGGAGCCTGGGGAAGACAGGGATCTCAGTGAGATAAAATGCTATAAAGTCCACCATCCAAAGCATCCATTTTCTCCAGGGGAACTGATCTCTGTAGTCTGGACATGAGCTGTAATTCCAGAGGATCCCCAGGTCCCACCTGGAGGCTGGCATCCCTAAGGACTTAAATTGTTCACCAGCACCTTACGTTGTTTTTAAGCTTTTGTTGTTTTAGCTATTGCATTTTATGTAAGCCACCCTGAGCCTGCTCCAGCGGGGAGGGTGGGGCACAAATCAAATAAATAAATAAATAAATAAATAAATAAATAGGACCCAGAATCTACCTCTATCTTTCTTAATCATATTTTAAAATCATACTCTAATGCTTTGGCACCAACCAGTGCCAGGGGTTCTTTCCCAGTTTCCATCTTGCAAGAAATTCAGGAGAATCTTGTGGTTGGGAGGCCACAATAAATAGCTGATAACTTGTTTAGGCTTGTTTTATATGCTTCCAACATTTATTACTTATTTATTTATTTGACTTATAGCCACCCTCCCTGCAAAGCAGTGTCAGGGTGGCTTACAAAACTGTATAAAACACTAAAACAAGATAATTAATAAAATCACAACAATACAATCCTAAATATAATAAATTATAAAGTGCTAGTACAACTAATATCATGATGGCCGATGTTTGCAGCAATCACAGTATGCAGACAGCATAGTCTGGGTTGTGCCAGGCTGTTGGTGGTATAATGCTATTGATATTGATGTTACTATTGACATTGGTGTTGCGGCTGGGGCCTCGCTATAAGTGCTGAGGCTCCTTAGTCAAAAGCCTGGTGGAAGAGCTCTGTCTCGCAGGCCCTGTGGAACTGTAAAAGGACCCTCAGGGCCCTGATGTCCTCTGGGAGCTAATTCCACCAGTGTGGAGCTGCCACAGAGAAGGCCCTGGTTCTCGTGACAGCCAGCCTGGCTCCCTTGGGGCGCGGAAGGGCCATACGGATTTGGAACCCTGATCGTAGTGCTCTCTGGGGAACATGTGGGGAAATGCAGTCCCTTAGGTATGTCGGCCCCTGACCATATAGAGCTTTAATGATAAGAACTGAACTGAATTCAGTATGCTATAGGCAGCCAGTGCAGTGCTTTTAGCCCTTTAGCTTTTAACACCAGCTGGATGTGATCTCGCCTAGGGAGACCCAACAGCAGCCTGGCTGCCATGTTTTGCACTAGCTGCAGCTTCCAGATTTGGGACAAGGACAGCCCCATGTAGAGAGCATTAAGGTAATCCAGTCTTGAGGTGACCATTGCATGGATCACTGTTGCCAGGTCATTGCGTTCGAGGAACAGAACCAACTGCTTAATCAACTGAAGGTGATAAAAAGCTGACTTTGCAGTGGCTGCTACCTGGGCCTCCATCATTAAGGAGGCATCTAGGAGCACTCTCAAGCTCCTAACCTCTGGTGCTGGCACCAATGGCACCCCATTGAAGGTCAGGAATGGGATCCCTATCCCCGGACCGCTCTGACTCAGGTACAGAACCTCTATCTTCGTTGGAGCCACGGCGCTCAATGCCAGGTCCAGATCTTCTGGGTTAGAGTCGGACCAGCCGTCCAACAACAGATAGAGCTGGGTGTCATCCGCATATTGGTGACAACCCAGTCCATGCCTCCGGGCAATCTGGGTAAGGGGGCACATCTCATCATCCACGGCTTCCCCGTTTGCTCGGCTGGGATCCCCCACGACTGCCGCCCTTGGCCCGTCAGGAGTCCCTGGTCGTACATGCTTTCTCGGAGACCTCCGCCTCTTTGGGAAAATGTTTCCCGAGTGGCCGTAGCATCAAAGTTACTCCAATCATCCCAAGCCAAGGTAGCTGGGCACGGGGGGTTCATCGGCCACGGCAGCTGAGCGCTCTTTGAGACGGTTCCCCCATCCGCCCCTGACGCCGGTGTTGTCGTGGCTGGTGGAGCAGACGTAACCGGAGTGGTCCCATCTCCGGGCTCCGTCTTAGGTGGTTCCTCCTCAGCACCGCTCATACTGGTTCCGGTAGATTCGGCACGATGGACAAAAAAGGGATTCTAAACAGAATGTCCGATCCCCACAGCTATAAGTCCAATACACGTTTAAGCAAAGTAGTATTTTATTAAAGCCATGATAGAGCAGGAGCAAGTTCACTGTTTAGAATACCTGAGACAGGCGGGACATGGGATAATGAAGCACATTCAAAACTGACAATAACCAATGGACTTGGTTCCCGCTTACGCGGTTGGACTCTCAGATTCGCGCCGAAGTCTGAGGAGCAACGGTTTCCATAAAGATAAACAATTAGCACTTCACACGGTCTAAATCATTATAGACTAAGCGAGCCTCCTCTTCTCCGCACCTGTGGCCTTGTAGATAAGCTTACACTAGCGTTCATAGAAAGGAATGCATGAGACAATCAGACATACAGTGCACAACAGAATAAGCATGCGCAGATGCCAAGGAGGGATCAGGGATGGCTGACATTCTGCCCCCTCGAAAATCAACTTCCCACCCACCTCCCGGTCAGGGCGGGAGACCTCCCGGTTTCCCCGGGAACTTTTTATGAAAGCTCCTGAGCAGGTGAGGGGCCCGAATATCCCCTACTTCCACCCATTCTCGGTGCTGGGATCCGAAATCAGTCCATTCGATCAAATAGTAGAGCTTTCCACATTTCAGTTTAGAGTCCAAAATGTCGGCAATTTTGTAATGCGCTTCACCATCCACCAACACAGGGGGGGGCGGAGGATGTGGTTGGCGCCATTGGCAAGACCCATTGTCCTTCTTAAGGAGGCTGAAATGAAAGACAGAATGTAAAGACCTTAAGTTCTTAGGAAGTTCAATATCAACAGCCACATCATTGATTACGTTCCGCACTTCGAATGGCCCAATAAATTTCCATCCCAACTTTCTACTGGGCCGGAGCATTTTGATATTGCCCAACCATCCACCCTTCCTCTATCAGCCTGTTTTTTATACGCAGCCTTGGCGCATTCAAAGTCTTGCACAGCAGTGGCCAGGCTTGTTGCAAAGCCTCGCACCATGCGTTGGCATCTCTGGTTTGGCCATCCTCGTGCCCCTCTAAGAACGGCAGTGGAGGGCTGTCATAACCTATCGCAGCTTTGTAAGGAGACATGCCAATGGAGGCGTGACACGTGTTGTTGTAGCAATACTCCGCAAGAGGCAGTAAGTCACACCAACCATCCTGCTGATAATTTGTAAAACACCTTAAATATTGTTCCAATGTTTGGTTCACCCTTTCTGTCTGCCCGTCAGTTTCTGGGTGGTAAGCACTACTGAGGCCTCTCTCCACTCCCATGATCTCCATTAACTCCTTCCAGAACTTTGAAACAAATTGTGTACCCCTATCGGAGATCACCTTGGCAGGTAAAAGATGGAGGCGTACAATGTTGTTGAAGAATGCCTTAGCCAAAGCCTTGGCAGTGGGGAGCGAAGGGAAGAACAAAATGCGCCTGCTTTGAAAACAAGTCCACCACCACCCAAATGACAGTCTTATTTTTACTAGGTGGCAGGTCTGTGATAAAATCCATGGATATGACCTCCCATGGTCTAGAGGGGGTTGGGAGGGGGTGTAACAGTCCCGGAGGCTTGCCCCCTCGGGGTTTGGTCATGGCACATGTTTGACACGTCTGCACAAATGCTGTTAAGTCTTTCCGCATGTGTGGCCACCAAAATTGATGCTTGAGCAATTGCAGAGATTTCACAAACCCCGAGTGTCCCACCAGTTTGGAGCCATGAGCCGCTTCTAGGATTTCCCCCCGTAGTTTGATGGGTACATACAATTTCCCATCTTTATACCAACAGCCGTTCTCCCCCTCGTAACATCCCTTGACCCCTTGCACAGTCACTTTGTCCTCCTCAGAAAACCCCGCCCGCAAGTCATTTGGCCATGAAGGGCCGAGGGGAGGTTCTGCCGGTGAGGGGGGAGGCAGAGAGGGGGAGGCGGGGATTTTTGCAGCTTGACTCCGCGTAGTAACCGCTCCACCCAACTGGGCGGGAGTTAAAATGGAGTCTACAATGACGTCTCTTTGACTGGCATGTTGAGGGAGGCATGACAACCCATCCGCCAACGAGTTAGCGGACCCCGGGAAATGATGGAGAGTGAACTGAAATTTGGAAAAGAAGTCAGCCCACCACAGTTGTTTGGCGTTTAAGCAGCGGGGTAATTTTAGAGTCTCCAGGTTCTTGTGATCACTCCACACTTCGAATGGAACCTTCGCCCCTTCAAGCCAGTGCCTCCACGTAGACAACGCAAGCTTTATTGCCTTCGCCTCCTTTTCCCACACAGACCAATGCCTTTCAGCTTCCGAGAATTTTTGGGAAATGTAAGCTAATGGGTGCAACAGTCCATCCTCCCCTTCTTGCAGGATTGCCCCCCCCATGGCAACATCTGAGGCATCAGTTTGTACAATGATTTTTTTAGTCTCATCGGGGTGGGCCAATACAGGTTCGGAAGTAAACAGTTCTTTCAATCGCCTAAATGCCCCGTCGCACTCCGCCGACCAAGCCAGCGGCGCCCCGGGTCTCGTAGCTTCCTGGCCCTTTCCCTTGGTCTTAAGTAAGTCAGTTAGAGGTAGTGCATCTGAGCAAAGTTTCTGATAAAAGATCTATAAAAATTGGTGAATCCTAAGAATGCTTGTAACTGCCATCTAGTTTTGGGTGCCTCCCACCCCACCACGTCTTTTATTTTCCCTGGGTCCATCTCCAGCCCGGCTGACAAGATGCGGTAGCCCAGAAAGTCTATTTGCGTCTTGTGAAATTCACACTTTGACAGTTTGGCAAAGAGTTTGTGCTTGTGCAACGTTTTCAGTACTTTTCTGACCATTTTAACATGTGAGGGGAGGTCGGGGGAGTACAGTAAAATGTCGTCTAGGTAAATAAGCACCCCCTTAAACAAATGCTCATGCAACACCTCATTAATCAAATTCATGAAGACCCCAGGAGCGCCCTAAAGTCTGAAGGGCATAACAAGGTATTCAAACTGCCCCAACGGAGTATTGAAGGCGGTTTTCGCTTTATCGCCTTCCTTGATGCGCACCCAAAAGTATGCATCACGGAGATCAAGTTTAGAGAAAATCTTCCCTTTTGCCGCCTCTGCCAGTAAGTCCTTAATCAACGGCATTGGGTATGCGTTCGTGGCAGACACTGCGTTCAAGCCCTGGTAATCTGTACAGAGTCTTAAGCCACCATCCTTCTTTTTCCGAAAGAGAACTGGTGCAGCAAAAGGGGAGGTGGCCGGGCGGTTAAATACCTGAGCAAGGTTTTTGTCAATGAACTTTCTAAGTTCCTCCTTCTCGGCCGGCCCCATGGCATAGATTTTCCCTTTAGGCAATTTGGCCCCCGGGACCAGCTCGATGCTGCAGTCGGAATGTCTGTGGCGGGGCAGCTCGTCTGCCTCCTCTTCCCCAAACGCTGGGGCCAAGTCTCGGTACTCCTCAGGTAGCGAGGAAATCTCTTCACTCATAAGGAGTGCAAACAGGAAGTTCTGGGCTGGTAGGGGTCCCCACGCCGGCTCCCACCGGTGCCCCGTACATCTTGGTGACATGAAGTCTATCTTCCCTTCTTCCCAGAGTATGTACGGGTCGTGGCTGAAGAGCCAGGGGGCCCCCAATACTAGCAAAAACCAGCTTTGGGGAGTGACTATGAAGGACCTCTGTTCCCAATGCTCCCCCGCCCCCATGCGTAATGGCATAGTCTCATATAGGCAGGGATCTTTCATGGGGGACCCATCCATCTGAGTGAATATCAAAGGTTCTTTGAGCTTTTTCACTCCCGCTTCTAAGCCCGACACTACGGCTGGGTTAAATAAAGTCTCTCCCACACCCCGAGTCAATAAGCGCTTTTACGCGCACATGAGTTCCCAGCAAGGGGTTCATTAAGGAAACAGTCACAAAAAAGAGGGAGGGGGGTTCGCTCACCACTTTTGGCGCCTCCATAGGAGGGTCCTGCCGCTGTGCGCCATCTACGGCAGGACCTGTTCGTTTCCCACCGGCTCTTGTTCGGCTTCGCTGGATTCCCCGTCCTCTTCCTCTGGGGAGGCTTGTAGAGCTTTCGCAAATTTGGGCTTTCCCAGCGCCTTTTTGGCCGGAGTTGTTGTCCGCGGTTTCGGGGTTGGAGAATTCTCTCTCGGTGCTTTCAGGCCACAATCCGCAGCGAAGTGGCCCCTTTCTCCACATTTCAGGCAGAGCCCCAGTCGCATCCTCTGTTCTCGAGCCTCCTCCTCCAAACGAGGTGCTTTAGTCTTTGCCGGGGGAGGGTGCTGGCTTACCTTTCCCCCTCCTGCTGCCATGTCAAGACGCAGGGTTTGCAGGACTCTCTGCGTTTTCTGCCTCTTGGGTCCAAGCGAGTAGAGACACCGGGTCTACCGATTGGAGAACCGTTTCGCGGATCTCCAGGTTCAGCACCACATGATACATCTCCACTAGGACATGCTCTGGCCAGTTGGGGTGTTTGGCCGCTTTATTCTGGAACTCGGCCGAGTATTCACGCACTGTTTGGCGACCCTGTTTGAAAGTGCGCAAAAATGTTCTGGCCCATTGCCTGGCATTCAGGTCTTCGAACCTTGTTCTCAGGGCCCACATGAACACCCGTAGTTCTTGTAGTCACCGGGCCTCTCAGACGGGCTGCTACCACATCGATCCGACTGCTGTCATCTGGAAACAGGTGGCCATGCTGACGGACGAACTTCTGCACCCGTACAACAAAATAGGCGAGCTTTTCAGGGTTGCCATGGAATGTTGCTTCCAGCAAATCCTTCGGCCGAGCTGCCGCTGGCCCCGGTGCCCCTGGTTGTTGTGGAGGAAGAGCCGGTCCTGCTGGGGGAGGGAGTGCTGGTCCCCCTGGGGGAGGAAGGGCTGGTCCCACTGGCGGTGCCTGTGGTGTGGGTCTCCTGGCTAATGCGGTCTCGACCGACTGTTCCACCAAATCCGGTATTTGGTGAAATACATCTTCCACCGTCTGCATCAGCTGTTGGAGGGTTCGATCAATATCTTCCACCCTCTCTTCGATGTCTGGGTCTGGGGTAAACCAGGCCAGTTGTTCCTCTGGTCGACTCATCATCCACGGCTTCCCCGTTTGCTCGGCTGGGATCCCCCACGACTGCCGCCCTTGGCCCGTCAGGAGTCCCTGGTCGTACATGCTTTCTCGGAGACCTCCGCCTCTTTGGGAAAATGTTTCCCGAGTGGCCGTAGCATCAAAGTTACTCCAATCATCCCAAGCCAAGGTAGCTGGGCACGGGGGGTTCATCGGCCACGGCAGCTGAGCGCTCTTTGAGACGGTTCCCCCATCCGCCCCTGACGCCGGTGTTGTCGTGGCTGGTGGAGCAGACGTAACCGGAGTGGTCCCATCTCCGGGCTCCGTCTTAGGTGGTTCCTCCTCAGCACCGCTCATACTGGTTCCGGTAGATTCGGCATGACGGACAAAAAAGGGATTCTAAACAGAATGTCCGATCCCCACAGCTATAAGTCCAATACACGTTTAAGCAAAGTAGTATTTTATTAAAGCCATGATAGAGCAGGAGCAAGTTCACTGTTTAGAATACCTGAGACAGGCGGGACATGGGATAATGAAGCACATTCAAAACTGACAATAACCAATGGACTTCGTTCCCGCTTACGCGCGAAGTCTGAGGAGCAACGGTTTCCATAAAGATAAACAATTAGCACTTCACACGGTCTAAATCATTATAGACTAAGCGAGCCTCCTCTTCTCCGCACCTGTGGCCTTGTAGATAAGCTTACACTAGCGTTCATAGAAAGGAATGCATGAGACCAGCAGACATACAGTGCACAACAGAATAGGTATGCGCAGATGCCAAGGAGGGATCGGGGGGGGGGGTTCTACTATACACAGACCTCTATGGCAGCTAGCTGACAGGTAGTTAGCCAATTCGGCCTGGTCCAAGGATGGTTTTTTAAAGAGAGGGCATACCACTGCCTCCTTTAGAGCCCCTGGGAACAGCTCCTCAGAGAGGGACTTGTTGACATTTTCCCTTAGGGCACCTGATAGCCCATCCCGACTGGCTTTAATTAGCCATGAAAGGCATGGGTCGAGGCTGCAGGTGGTCGGGCAAACAGTTGAGAGTAAATTGTTGACCTCCTCTAGGCTGAGTGGACTGAAATAACCCAGAACATGACAAGAAGATGTGCATGGAGCCTTGAGTTCCTTTACTGTATCAACTGTGGTGGGAAGGTCGTGGTGGAGTGACAAGACTATCTGCAAAATAGCTCGCAAAAGCCTCAAAGCCAATCTCCAGTTCCTTAATGTTTGGTCTGCTCTATGGCAGAGTAGTAATAGACCAAATAGTTCTAAACAATTGGGCTGGGCGGGAGCTCGCAGATGCGATCGTGGCCACATAAAATTCTCTTTTAGCGGCTTTGACTGCCATCTCATAGGATCTCATAAACGTCCTATAAGATGCTCATTTAGCTTCGTCATGAGTACACCACCACTGTCTCTCTAACTGTCTGAGCCCCTGCTTCATCCGCCGCAGCTCCTGGGTATACCATGGAGTGAGCTTAGAACGGGGCTGCAGAGGGCATCAGGGAGCAATCTCTTCGGTGGCTGCCGAGAGTCGGCTGTGCCAGTCCTTAACAAGCTCATCTAATGAGCTGCCAGGGGCATTGGATCCCGCAGGGCCATCTGGAGCCACATGGGTTCCATTTGGCTTCGCAGGCGAGCTAAAATATGCTCACCGTCCATACAGGGTTGGGGTGGAACATTCACATGGGCCTTCAAGGCAAAGTGGTCCAACCATGGAACTGCCATAGCAGTAAAGCAGTCCACCATAACCTCCACCGTGAAGATCAAATTGAGCATGTGCCCTGAAGGGTGAGTAGGAGCTGTTACATATTGGGAGAATCCTAGCGCTGCCATGGATGACACCAAGTCCATTGCCTGTGTGGTGGCCATGTTATCGGCATAGACATTGAAGTCACCCAGGACTATCAGTCTAGGGTGCTCCAACGCCCAGTGTGATACGGCCTCCAACAGGGATGACAGGCTATTTGTCGGTGCATTGGGTGGATGGTACACCAACCAAACAGTCAAACTCTCCCTGGCTTCCCATACAAAGCCGGTGCACTCTATGCCTGTGAGCCTCAGTGGTGGGAGCGCCCTGGAAGTTTAAGCCTTCCGGATGAACAGAGCCACTCCTCTCCTCCGCCCCTTAGTCTGGGATTGGTGGAGGGCCGAGAACCCAGGGGGAGCCAACTGGGAGAGAGCTACACTCTCCCCATCTCGCATCCAGGTCTCGGTCATGCACGTCAGGTCCATATCCTGCTCAAGCAGGAAGTCCCGAAGGACCATGGTCTTATTGTTTATTGACCTGGCATTGCACAACACCAATGTCGGAGAGGAGTCATTAATCCTAGCCCCACAACCTACTACCTTCGGGATGGGATGCAGGCTGGAAGGGAACCGAGCTCTTCTACTTCCCTGTCCCCTGTCTTTGAAAAGAAGCTCTGGCACTGCTATAGCTTGTGTTTGTGGGCCTCCTGATGAGTTTATGACTTCTCCCCAAGGTCTAGCCATAACATCTTCACCCGCCTGGTATCCACCCCACATTGCCAGCCATGGTGGAGGGCAGCTTGGAACTTCACACGTACAGAAAGCACATACATTCAGAGCCATGAGGGTGTTAGATCTGGTGAGGGCAGAAAACACACAAAATATATGTAAGAAACAGTCAAGAGAACCAACCAAAACAGACAAGATACTCGAAGATACTAGAAAGCTGTTTAGTTGTGTGCTCATGTCACAGTGTTCATATCAATCAATGAGATGATCCAAGGTGAAAGTGTTACAGAGTAGTTGGTGCTGTAGTTCACATAGTTTTGGAGCAGTTTCTAGGCGTTTCATCAAAAGTAAGGGGTTAACATTTGAAGTTAAAGCATTTATTTTCATCCAACTAGCAGTAGCTAGCTCTAGGAGCCTTGTCTGCTTATAGCTTACTGAGCAGAAATCTCATGCAACATTCCCAATCGGCAATGAGCTTCTTAGGAAAATCACACTTGACTTGTAATATAGCTGAGCATTATCCTCATACACCAAACTAGGTAATAGCAAACTTCAGTAATAATCGAAGAAAGTGGATGTCTGAGAAGAGATTTGAACCTAGGTTATTCATACTCTACATGCTGCATCCACATTGGCATTATATTGGAGTGAACATATTTTGCAATATAAAATATGTATCAAAATAAGACAAGCTCCAGCTAATATGATTTTAGTTCTAATTAGAGTGTAGCCTTGGTCACTTGTGTGATTTAGCAGATCAAACTGTCAAATACTATGCATGGATTCAGCGGCACAGGGCTTCAGTAGATATCCTCCCAGCCCTAGTCAGGCATAAACAACTTCCTTTCTAAAAATAAACATCATTTAATGAGGAGAAACAACCTAGTATTCTTTTTTAACAGTTTGACAGTCTACAGAATTAATGCCAAATCTGGCACCATCCATGTCAGAAACTAACTAAATGTCTCTACTAGCTGTAGCAAAGTTGCTTGCATGAAAATAAAATGAGATAAAGAGAGAGAAGCAAAAGAAAACACAGCTGGTGTTGTTTAAGTAAGCAGTGGACTTTTCTTCCAATGGATTATTTTACTAAAATACCTACAACCATAATCTTCTATGTTCCTCAGCTCTATGGCTTGTTCTGCTGCACCCAAAATGGTATTGCTTACTGAAACATTGGGTTGGCTACAGAGAAAGCGTTCCATGGACAGAAAGAAGCGATTTTCATAGATTCTGTCTCCCAGACCTCTGACTTCCACATGATGTTCCTGGGAGTCCCCTGTTCCACAGAAGCAACATAGGGGAGCATTGGGAGATACAGTGTGGGAGGGCAGAGTTGCACTGCAGTCTGTTGATGGAAATTCTGTGTGTCAGGTGAAATTTCTACTGGATCCAAGCTATTATGGTTTGATAGACGTGTGTCATTTTTGTCTCTGAATTAGTAAATACCCTAAGACTGAAAGATCCATAAACTTCAGAGCTGTTTGGCTTTTGGTTTTCATAAGTCTGTTGAGAAGCCAGACTAGTGCCTACGAGTTATTGTATATCTAATTATTTCATGTACGCAGGTACAGGAATAGTTCCAGTGTCTGAAGGACTATTTGAACCAGTCTTTATCATATACCTAAGTAATTACTATCCTTGGTGATATGCTGTTGGATGAGTCTACATAAAAGACACATATCCCATAAATCCCTAGTCAGCTGTTCAGATTACCCAGGGATCAATAAAGGGTTAGCATGGTTTTGTGCAGCATATGGATCCAATGCTAACATTATAATAGTGAAATAGTCTCATGAAGGCTAACTGGAAATGTTTCTGTATGATAGAAGCCCCATATAAATTAGCAGTTGTTGACATCATGACAAAGGGTTCAATGCCAGTGCTACCCGTAAACTCCTAGCAGCCATTAGTTTTGCCATTACACACAGCCAGTGTCACTCACAGTGATTCCTCTCAGGACCCCAGCTTGCATATTTAAATGGCAGTCCAACAATCCACCTCAAGAAAAGAACTCTTTTCTCCATGTGAGTTGTTGTCATTGACTCCCATAGGGAAAGTAAAGCACTGTACTTGGGGACTTTGGTTTTGGGGTGAAGAAGAGACTGCCCTCTCATTCTGATATTGATTGGTTTGGCTTTTCTGATTCTATCCTGTATGTGTGTGTGCATGTACTTCCTTCCCTCAGAGTACTTGGAGTATACATCCCATTTCTACTCACATACCCCACACATCATAATAACAGACATTTATATTAGCAGGACTGTGAAATGCAGCAAAAGCTGTGGAACCACAGCCATAGACAGGGAGTGGGTAACTGGCATAGCAGCAGCATCCCATCACAGGGCAGCAAGGGACAGACCGACATGACTCCTCCAACTGGCCTGGGCAAGGATAAGGTTGGAGGGTGTGAGGGAGGACTTGATGAGAGGTTTAAAAGAGGTGGCGAAATGGAGAAAAGAGTGTGCATGGAGGCAGAGAGAGATAAGGGCTGGATCCCTGCCTCAAATCGTGGAGGGCTGGAGAATAGCCCTGAGGCTAAGGAAAAAGTGGATTTACCATTTGCCTGCTCATGGCAGGCAAACTCCCCCCCCTCCCCGCCATCCTTGATAAATGGAACAGCGGGGGGGTGTGGAGGAAATGATATTGCGATGCTGTGACATCATGTCTGAGCAATCACTCAAAAGTGACACTGCAGTATCCACAATTCTCCGGCCTTCCCCGGGCGCTGCTCTCAAAAAGCTCCTGGAAATGGGAGGTGCAGGCCTGGCGATCCTAGGAAAAGGGGAGACAGACATGGCTGATGTATGCAGCTTGGCTCCATCAAATACAATTTGAGCAGCAACTAGAGACTGTGGCCTCTGTTCTGAAAGACAGATTCAGGTTCAACATGTTCTCTCCTCAGAGGCCATCTGCAGTATAAAAGCCCTACCTCCACCCTCAACCTGCCTGTCAAATATTGCTGTTCATTAATATTCAGCTGTCACGTAAGGCATATTTCTTTCTATGGAACACTATATTCTGTCTGTAAAGAATAAAACCATAGTGACTCAGAGAGCTTTTCCAGCACTTCTGGTTTGTTTATGTTGATGGTCCTCAACTCTACAGCTGGAAAAGGCATTTTGAAAGGACTTTAAAAGCAAGTAGGAAAAATGACACAAAAGCCTTTCTTGGATTTGATGGATGCACTCTCCTATTTGAAGTTCACTCCCAGCCTTGTGTAAGAGTGCCTGGGTCATTCCATCCAGGCCTCTAATGAGGCAGTGCGTGAGCACTTGGAGCTTTGTAGGCCTTTCTTTAATCAGAGATTGGGTAACACTCAGGACTGATAGGTTTCAACATCAGATCTAAACAGAAAATAACATGCTCGATTTGCCCTCTGAAGGTGGGTTGAGCAAATCTTTGTGATGTATTGGAGCATTTGCTGGCTGCAAATGCACGTGGTGCGGTTCCTATTTCTGTCGGCAAATACAAATTTTTCACTCAGCAGGCTTAATCAGAGCCAACTCAAGAGGAGAAATAACAAAAACTCAACAGCCCTTAGCAACTCAGCATGGCATAGAGGGATTTAAGACTTTAGCATTTTATCTCCATCAGTATGAAAATGTATGAGGAAATCTGAACTTTGGATTTGCAAATAAACACATTTTACACATTATAAACCATCCGTTTTAACCAATGATGCTTAAGCCTTTTGCTATGCTGTTTCCCTTCTCATTTTGATGTCATTTTCGTTTAATAAAGCAGGCTCACTAAATTTGGGTATTCACAGAAAAGTATTTTATATTGACAGAACTGAGCTAGTCTGTGTGAGAAAAGCAAAAAGTCCCAAATTTACAGAAGGAAAGCAGAATCAGATACAGTGGGGTTGCAGCTAGAGACCTAAAGGATAATCTAATCAAGTGCCCTGAGATCAAGACAGACCTTCTGATAAGACAGTGTGAGAAGGCCCACCACAGACAGATGGTTTCGTGCCCAGATTTTGAGAGTTGGATCCAATTTGTTTTTAACACCTAAAGCTCTGAAATATATTGTAACCGTGTTACTGTCAAGGGCAATAATTGTTTTTTTTTTAATTATTGGTTTATTTAAAGTTTCATCTGATGAAGAGTGAAGACTAACACAATCTCTCTTGCCCCTTCCTGGAAGCACAGAGACAACACAAGGTGCTCCTACTTCCCTCCCAATCTTAAAACAATACTAATTTTATAACAGTTTTCCAACAATCCAAAACTATAATAGAAGGCACCATATATTCATATAACAGATACTGCAGACAAACATTTATTAGTTTTATATTTATAGTTATACCAAATAGCTTAACAGTATCTTAATTTAACCACCTAATTTCTTAAATCAAAAATGTCTACTGGGGATTTTAATGAAAGACTGTGTCTAAAATCTAAAATTTTATTTATTTATTTTTTGCAGTGAACTGTTTACTAGATACCCCTTGGGTGACTGCAATGTGTGTGGGGGTGACTACTTCCTTCTTAAATTCTAATCCCTTCCTACTAGGGTTGCTAAATTGAAAACGCTTACCGGTGGGGGAGCATCCTGTAGCTCCGTGAGCCGGAAGTGACGTCACACGCTGGGGCGGAGCCATGCCATTTGAGGGGAAAACAAAGAGTTTTACCCTCAAATGACAGCCATTTGAGGGGAAAACTCTTTGTTTTCCCCTCAAATGGCGTCGCCCCCGCCCCCAGCGTGCGACGTCACTTCTGGGTGATGCACACACGGGGGTGGGGTTTTCCCCGGGCCCCGATTCCATGGGAGCGGGAATCGGGGCTCGAAACCGGGGGGAATTCCGCCCCCGGGGGGATTTGGGAACCCTACTTCCTACCCTCCTCCCTCAACGGGCTTCCTTGGGAGGTGATGGGCTCTCCTTCTTCATGAGAAGGGGAGCAGAAAGGTTTGCATCAGCACTTAGTTCTCATAGCTTTCTTACACACCCAGGGAAATGTTGATCACCACTTTGGGGTCAGGAAGCAATTTGTCTCCAGGGATTTGGCCAGGCAGTTGGCCATGGATCCGGAAGGTTTTTTGTCATCTTCTGGGCATGGAACAGGGATCACTGGGGGTATGGGGGGAGGTGTTTATGAATGTCCTGCATTGTGCAGGGGGTTGGACTAGATGACCCAGGATGTTCCTTCTAACTGTATGATTCTGTGATTCAGATGAGGTCTAACTGTCATTTTTACATAATACAAAAAAGTGCCTGTGAGTCCCTCTTGCATTATTTCTGCCACATGTGAATGTTGGTAGGAGGGCAAATATATATCCTTGTCAATGCAGGCATGCAGATTAAATTAAGAAACAGCCAATCTAAACCTCACCTGTGGAAAAAAAATACCCCAAGGTGGATAAAGGTATAAGGAATGAATGGATAGAATGCACATAAAAGAAAATGGTGAATACTTTTCAGATAGGATTGTAAAATAAATTCTGTTTTATCCACTGTTTCAAATGCGTTTTTTTTAAAAAAAATCTGTGGGGCAGGTCTTCTCCCATTGAGGACCTACTCCAAAACAGCTTGAAAGGAAAACAGAATCATCACATGTCTGTTTTCCTCTTTTATGGTGTTAAAATTTAGTTCATTTATGTGAAGCTCTTCTGAAACTCAAAATATCCTGCCTTGTTGAGGTGTTTTCTATAACACAAATTTGTTCATAAAAGAGAAATAATCTGTGCCAGTCACCCAGAATCTGTAACTGTCGATTAAAATAAAGTTAATATGGTAATGTTGATTTTTAATAAATTGATGCCTGCTGGGATGAATTCCATGTCCATAACCTGGAGATCATGCATAGGTGGGGGCAGTGCCAGCACACTTGTATCTGCTCCCTCTGTGTAGATTCCTGTGTACATATTGGCATCTGTAGAGGGCTACTGTTTCATCTTGAAAGTTCCAGTTTCTCCCATGATCTCTCCCTGCATTGAAAGAAACAACAGGCTCCTCCCTGAACCTTACTAATGAAATTTGATAGAAATATGGGGTGGTAACGTACCACTCTGAACATCTCATTTCCTTGCATTCTTCTCTGTTTCTGCAGACTGTTTCTGCAGACACCGAAAAGATCATTCCCAGAGCTGTGGTCTTCTGATCACCGAAAAGATCATTCCCAGAGCTGTGGAACCAAATGGAGGAACAGCATAGGTTCGGGGGTTGGACTGTGGAGGACAAAAAGGTGAAATGGCTCCTCTTTCTGCAAGAGCAGCTCTGCTGAAGAAAGGGGTTGATTTCATTCCCATGTTCCTTTCCACTTCAACCCTCCATTCTTCATGTCTGTTTCTCTACACAGATTCTGCAACCCCAGGAATGATCATTCATGGGGTCAGAAAGAGCTGCAGGAAAAACAAAGAATGCAGGGAAACTTTGTGTGCCTTCCATACATGAGTGGTAGGATACTGGCCATTACCACCAAAACTGAAATCTGTGTTTGCATCAGTACATAGTACTAGCCTACAATAAATGATTCAAAAATAGCATAAAATAGCATAAAAGAAACAAATCAGAAATATCAGCAATGAAAAATGAACAAGAAGAAATGAAACAGGGCATTATACCAGGGCAGTCTCAGTAGCTCTGGGCCTGGGCATAAGTACATGAGGGCCCCCCAGATTGTTGCCACCAGTCCCATTGGGCCCCCCAATCCCACCAGAGCCAAGTAATGGGTTGCAGTCACCCATGTGAACGGAGCCACTGATTCTGGACGCTGGCTGCCCCAATCCCAGATTTGGTAGCTAAGACTGGCTGTGGCAGGAGCCTGCTCTGTTGAGAGGTCAGTGGGTCTGAGCAGTTGGACCTACCCTACCCTAGAGCATGTCATGCAGAAGAACTTACTAGAAAAAGCAATTATGCTTAGATTGGCTAGCAACAAAAGGAAACTGAGCCGCCAAACAACATGGTGGCTAGACACCATAAATGTTGACACCAGCCTGAGCATGGAATGACTCAAAGAAACAGTACAAGATCAGAAAATATGGAGAGAGCTGGCCCATAGTTTCGCCAAGAGTCAGACATGACTGAATGGCTAACAACAACAGCAGAGCAGGGCCAATGGGTAGTTCAGGTAGCAGGATAAGCTATGCAATTTCCAAGGAGGCTTTCAGTAACAGACTGGATAGCTTCCTATAAATAACTCTGGAGATAGATGGGATCTTATTTTGGGATAAGTATTAAGGGATGGAACAAATTACTTCCAAGAAGAAATGGACCTAAATAAAAAGCAATATAGCTTTAAAATTATATGTGAGATACACCTCTGACTTGCATTGGCATTTCACTGAACTCCATTTACATTCATTGTTATAACAGGCGAAAGTGTTTCCCAGGTACATTTCATTTAAAAGTACCAGTTTCTCCCTTCCTCTGTGTCTATTTCCCCCTTTGTCTCCCCTCCCCACTCCATTCGATATTCTGTTTCTCAGTATATGCATAGTTTAGCCAATCCTACTTTATTACTGCCATTTAAACAGAGCAACTGATCTTGAAATAATGTACACCATTTCCTTCTTTTATGAAATGTGCTAAAGGTAAATGTGCTGAAGGTAATTCTAATATGAGTTCCCATCCACTGTTTGGGACTACTCTAAAAAAAAAAATGTAACAAATTTATAATAGTTGCTTATGGTCCCACATGCTGTCTGCTCTGTGTAGCATGTAATCAATGCTCCCACTTGCCTTTCCAATATCCTGTCTCATGAATGGCTGTAAAGTGTGCCGAGCACCTCAGACAAATAGCACTAGATCAGTGTCTGAGTTCACTAGATGTGAAAAAGAGCAATCAGATATGTGTAACATTTCGTGATCTGTGAATTATATTCCATATGTTCCTGTCAAACAACACACAATGCTCTACTTTTTGATACCCCCAGAAAAAAATGAAACTAATTCAGTGGTGCATCTATCATACTAGATGCTTCAAGGGAAACTGTACATAGCTCCTCATAGGGCCACTTCACATGTTATTTCTTTCTTACATGGAGATAATCCCTGCGTAGCAAAATGCAAGTTTAGTTTACCATAATGTTTGAAGTGCAACACAAGTGGGTTTCATGCTGTGAAAATATTGTTCAGGCAGCAGCTGCCATGTTCCTGCAGGCATTCATTACTGGCAAAGCATCTCTATGTAATGTGGAGGATCTATGCAGCAAGCCACACTAGACTTTAGAGCATGACTAGGAGTTATCACACAGGAGTGGTGTGCCATGGGGAAAAGGTATCACATCGATTGATCCTAAAACAGGAAGATGGAGAAGTGGGGCGGGAGGGAGAAAACAAAAGAAAGAAAAATATTTTGTAGAGTAAAAAAAGCACAGTTGTTTCAGAAAAGTCTTGTATTTCCAGGGGGGAAAGACCAGTTCAGGACATGGAGGAGCTCAAAAGTTTGGCTGGCTTTGACAGACCCTGCTGAATCTGAAGGATATGTTGTCCCATTCACAGGGTCCTCTCATAAACCAACTGGGAAGTATTTGAGCAACTGAGAAACAGTCTAAAGCAGGGGTGTCAAACATATGGTCCATGGGCCAATCTACCCCTCCAGGGCTGCTATCCGGCCCACAAGCAACTGGCTCTTTCCTACTTTCTACTTCCTTTTTTTTAAAAAATAATTTTTTTACTACTACTACTACAACACTAACACTGTACCTAAAATAAGCTATACAAGGATCATATATAATGATTAAATGCATATTTAGTAAAGCTCTCTCTATAAAAAATAGTTTTTGGAATATAGCCAATTTCTACTGCTTCTATTACAGCTTGGTAAATATGTAATTGAATCAATTAAATACAGACAATAAGATTTTTAGACTTTTATAATTCTACTAAATCTGTTTCCTTCCTTTATCTTTCTTCTTTGTATATTTCCATTTGACTTTCAGGACTTTTGGGGCTGCTGCCCCTAATTCTGATTCAGAGTCTTCTTCTGGATTACTGCTCGCTGTTGATTCGGGTTCTTCTGTCCCATGTGTGTTGCTTTTTTCTTTGATGTTTTGTTCCTCTGCTGTATCTTTTTTATTCGCTGGTCTTGGTTGCTGTTCTGAGAAAAGCTCTGCTTTTAAAACAGAGTCTATCTTTTATTTTTTATCCTTGTGTTTATCTCGAAGACCAATCCTTCGGGTACTATCCATCTGTAGGGGGTGGAGTGTTTCCGCAAGAAGCTGGTTAAATTTTTGTATTGTGTCCTCTTCCTTCTTATTTCAAATGGAATGTCTTTTAAGACTCTGATTTCTTCATCTTTGATTTTTAAGGTAGTCCCATTTGTCTCTTGTTGATCTTTTAGAGAATCTCACCACTATCTCCCCCAGCAGGTTCTTTTTCTTAATAAATTCTGGATATGTTCGATAGACTAAGTCCAGATCGCTTTGCAATGCGTCTGCCATTAAACCTGTCATTGGGGCCAATGCTTCACTTAATATTTCTTTCAAATTCTCATCTTGCTGTTCAGGAACACCTTGAAATCTCAGAACAAAAGCTGATTTTTCCATCAGAGGATCTTTGTTTTTCCATCACCTCCAGTCTTTGATCAGTCTCTTTTACTTTGGTTTCAACCTTTTTTACTGATTTACTGGTCTCTCTGTTTTTTAAACTC
>NW_015176470.1:180410-184683 GCF_001447785.1 Gekko japonicus | reverse complement strand
GGTTGGGCTAGAATGGATAAAAGGAAGTACTTCTTCACACAAAGAGTGATTAACACATGGAATTCACTGCCACAGGAAGTGGTGACGGCTACAAGCATGGACAGCTTCAAAAGGGATTTGGATAAGCATATGGAGCAGAGGTCCATCAGTCGCTATTAGCCACAAGGTATAGATAGGGGCTCTGGGGCAAGTGATGCTCTGTCTTCTTGGTGCTTCGGGGGGGGGGTCAACAGTGGGAGGGCTTCTAATGTCCTGGCCCCACTGGTGGACCTCCTGATGGCACCTGGTATTTCTGGCCACTGTGTGACACAGGGTGTTGGACTGGATGGGCCTTTGGCCTGATCCAACATTGGCGTTTCTTATGTTCTTATGTTCTTGTTGGTATTAGTCATCTGCTCCAGCAGGGTGTGCAATGCAGTAGCCAATTTGTTTGACAAGTCAATGTTTACTTCCGGTTTAGTGGCCGGAAGTGTTGATCTTGTAGTTTCAGGAGAGTGTCTCGGTCTCATCGCCATCTTTTCTGTCCACCCAGCCATTGTTTATACTTCAAGGACAGTTTTCAAAGTTTTCAAAAGTCAGCAAAAGTTGCTTCAAAATTTTGCTTTAATTAAGTTTGTACTTTGCCTGGTTCAATCAACCATCAGCGTTTCTCCTAGCCCCTCTTGTTGAATAAATTCGCTTAAGATTGTATGAGGGGGAGACGTGAGCTAGCTCCCTCCCCCCTCCGTTGATAACATTCGGGGCTTTGGATATGTCCTTGGCCAGATAACCAGCCAATGAAAAATTTGCACTCACGCTTAATTCCACATCTGCTGCAAAGGTAGGAAAAGCTTTATTTTTGTGGGATCACTTGTTTGCTCATCCGGTGTACAACTCTTGTTGCCGTAATGGTGCCGCAGCGATGGGACCTATCAGGGCTGGAAGATGCCTCAATTCCTTGCCCAGGGGGGTCGCTCTCTAGGCCTTCCCTCTATATTCACACACACAGAGGTTTTGGCTGTAGTGGGTGTGGCCAACTCTGAAGCCAGCCGGAACCCCATTCTGGTGCGTTTTTGCCCCAAAATAGCCCTGTTAATGACTAACAGTTTGTGGCAGAATTTGAGCTTTCATGAGCCACTGCTGTGGTTAGGCTGAGAAACCAGGATGGAAGGGGAAAGGGGATTGAAGATTCAGGTAACAGGACAGAAAGGCAAAGCAGAATATGAAGCAAGGGAAACACATCGCACTAGGTCTAAAAATGACAAGGGGGTACCTGTGTGAAATCAGAGCAGAGAGATTCTTTACTTGCCTATGTGTCAAAATGTGAAAGCAAATCACATATTTTCCCCTGTGCCTAGCATGTAGAGCCACAGAATAGCAAGAACATATAGCATATTATATCAGAGCTCACATGTGAAGCAAGTGACTGATGTAAACACCACCCTGGAAATACAGATCTATCAATGTAATCCTCTTTGGCAGGAAGAGCTGTGTGCAGTTCTGCTGACTGATAAATGCTTTTGTCCTTTACATATCTGCTGAGTCACTTTCTCCTCATCCTCCGTCCTCCTTTTTTTTAAACCCCAAGCCAGACAGTTAGGTACCGGAATAATAGCTGTATCCAAATGGTCTATAACATTACTGACTGTCATTTATTTTCCAATTCAGTTTAGTCACCATAATGACCTTAAAGATTTAAGGTTTAGAAAAATATGATTAACTAATAACATGATACAGATTTATAAAACTGTGCAAGGAATAGAGAAAGTGAATACAGAGAACTTCTCTTGACACAGGGAGTACTCCATCTCTCTGTGTTATACCTCTGAGGATGCTGGTCACAGCTGCTGGGAAAAGCTCAGGTCCTACAATGCCAAGACCATGACCATACAGCCCGGAAAATCTACAACAACTATTCTCCCTCACAGTTTATATAATAATATTCTTGAGGGGTCACACAATCAGGTTGATGGTCAGCAGGTATAGGATTCTTTACGTAATGCTTGATCTTATGGAATTCACTGCTATATGTTGCAATAATGGACAGCAGCTTAGACTTTAAAAGAGAAATAGACAAATTAATGGAGGACAGGTCGATCAATGGAGATTAGCCATGATGGCTAGATGAAACATCCCTTGTCAGAAGCAGTGTACCTCTGAATTTGTCTTGTCGGTAGGCTTTCTGGAGGCATTTCATTAACTTCTGTGAGAATCAAGACACTGGACTATATAGACTTTTAGTCTGATCTAGCAGGGGGTTCCCTGTATTTTTAGTGAGCGCATCTCAAGAAGTAACAAAAAGTGAAGCTATTTTTCTATACAGGGAAAATAGAAGCAATGTGGTAAGCTTTATTTCAGTTACATTTAAATTAACCTGAATAACAGAAAAATATGCTACAAATTTGGGATTCTGAAATATGTTGAGATTGCAACTTAATAATATGTCCCAATGGAGAACTAAAGCTGATTAATCTTATAACCAGAGTTAGGAGACCCTGTCCTCCTCCATCATATTTTGCCATGTGTTCATAGCCCTCTCCCTTTCTGTTTCGTAACTAAACTTAGTGCAATATTATATCCAGGGCTTTCTTTCTGGGGGGACATAAGCGTAAACTATGGGGGGGCCTCAGGGGCTTTACCCCCAATTTTCCAGGGGGGACTGAGTCTTCCCCGGGGCAACCAATGCCAGCCAATGCTGAGTTCAAAACTTTCCTGCTTACTTAAGAGTGCACACAAAGGTTGCTTCAGACCTACATGGCTACCCACCTGAATCTATCTTATGTTCTATGGTTACCCCCCCCCCCCAAATTAAAGTATATAAGGTTAACACAGGGGAGGAGGGGAAAGAAAGAATATTAAAGTTGGAAGGAAATGCATGAGCCTGTGGGGCTACTTCTGCTTTCCTACCTTGATTCAGAGGTTGGGCAGTGTCATGTCTGTATTGTGCGTACATGTGTATTAAAAAAAACAGGCACATGGCAAATGTGAGGGAAAGTGTTTTCTCATCTTCCACAAGTATCAGATCTAAGTAAGTTCTCTCCATGCAGAAGTGTTTCTGAATCACAGGGAAAAAGCAAAGGTCTAACTGCCATGTAAACTCATTTGAAATGTCATGTCTTATTAGAACCCAATGAGTAGAATGTCTGTTTTCCTCCTTTGGTTGAGCCATCAAATTTGTCAAAATTTTATGATAATTCATTCCATCACTCCTCAGACATTTACATGACAGGCAGTCTTTGTGTGTGTGTATGTGGGGGGGAATCCCTGTAATCCTGTTCTTCATGTTAAACTGCCTCGAGAGAGGTTTTAAAAATAGTCCTTATCTGAGTTTGGAGCAAAGCCCTAAATTTCTCACTTCAACTTATAATTTGCTGACTTTCTGGAAAAGTACAATAAATTGGCTCTCTACCATTCTTGACCTTTTGACTTCTGAACCTTGGCTGTCCAAGCCTTAACTTTGCTTGCTTATGTCAGTTGCAATAGTGACATTGTGTTGCTTTTCTGGAGGGTCTGGAGATTTAACTCTGTGGAATGGCTAAGCTCCCCCTCTAGTGTTCACTGCTCATCACATTATTCCTGAGATGACTAAGAAAGAGAGATGCCACTTTATAGCCACTTTACAGAGACAAAGAATAGCTGTTGCCTATTTGATAATTTAAGAGTTTAAGGGTGCAAATATACCAATATATTCAAATTTGGTCTTGCCAGCTTGTTTCCCACTGTATAAAGGAAATCTTAAACTGCCAATAGCAAAAGACAGCAACATCCCAACAAACCTTTTCAGTGTAACCAGCAGGCAGATCAGCACAGCTGCACAAGTGAGTTTATGGGAAAGAGGGTGACATGATTATTTTTGGAGAATTAGGGAGTCTGCATGTGACTGAATGGTTTTGCAATGATAATCCAGACAAAGGAATTACTTGTTTAGAAACTTAGTATAAATCACACAGAAATGGGGATCTCTTTTCTTACAACCTAAAGGTAAAGGTAAAGGTTCCCTTGCTCGAAAGCCAGTCAAATCCGACTCTAGGGTTGTGGTGCTCATCTCTGTTTCAAAGCCAAAGAGCCAGCCTACAAGTACACATTATCTTCTTAGACTGATTTGGACTGTATGTCGCTGGAACTGAAATAAACTAGAATTAGAAAGGGAATATGATGCTCTCCACTGTTTGTTAACTGTGGTCTTCGGCTCCCTATAAACTGTATTGTGCAACAAAAATGTGTAAGCCTAACAACTCAGTTCTACAGGTTACTTTGCTGTTGAGGAACCTTTTTAGAGGATCCAATAGAAGGT
>NW_015176470.1:164179-179952 GCF_001447785.1 Gekko japonicus | reverse complement strand
CCCCCCCCCCCAAATTAAAGTATATAAGGTTAACACAGGGGAGGAGGGGAAAGAAAGAATATTAAAGTTGGAAGGAAATGCATGAGCCTGTGGGGCTACTTCTGCTTTCCTACCTTGATTCAGAGGTTGGGCAGTGTCATGTCTGTATTGTGCGTACATGTGTATTAAAAAAAACAGGCACATGGCAAATGTGAGGGAAAGTGTTTTCTCATCTTCCACAAGTATCAGATCTAAGTAAGTTCTCTCCATGCAGAAGTGTTTCTGAATCACAGGGAAAAAGCAAAGGTCTAACTGCCATGTAAACTCATTTGAAATGTCATGTCTTATTAGAACCCAATGAGTAGAATGACTGTTTTCCTCCTTTGGTTGAGCCATCAAATTTGTCAAAATTTTATGATAATTCATTCCATCACTCCTCAGACATTTACATGACAGGCAGTCTTTGTGTGTGTGTATGTGGGGGGGAATCCCTGTAATCCTGTTCTTCATGTTAAACTGCCTCGAGAGAGGTTTTAAAAATAGTCCTTATCTGAGTTTGGAGCAAAGCCCTAAATTTCTCACTTCAACTTATAATTTGCTGACTTTCTGGAAAAGTACAATAAATTGGCTCTCTACCATTCTTGACCTTTTGACTTCTGAACCTTGGCTGTCCAAGCCTTAACTTTGCTTGCTTATGTCAGTTGCAATAGTGACATTGTGTTGCTTTTCTGGAGGGTCTGGAGATTTAACTCTGTGGAATGGCTAAGCTCCCCCTCTAGTGTTCACTGCTCATCACATTATTTTTGAGATGACTAAGAAAGAGAGATGCCACTTTATAGCCACTTTACAGAGACAAAGAATAGCTGTTGCCTATTTGATAATTTAAGAGTTTAAGGGTGCAAATATACCAATATATTCAAATTTGGTCTTGCCAGCTTGTTTCCCACTGTATAAAGGAAATCTTAAACTGCCAATAGCAAAAGACAGCAACATCCCAACAAACCTTTTCAGTGTAACCAGCAGGCAGATCAGCACAGCTGCACAAGTGAGTTTATGGGAAAGAGGGTGACATGATTATTTTTGGAGAATTAGGGAGTCTGCATGTGACTGAATGGTTTTGCAATGATAATCCAGACAAAGGAATTACTTGTTTAGAAACTTAGTATAAATCACACAGAAATGGGGATCTCTTTTCTTACAACCTAAAGGTAAAGGTAAAGGTTCCCTTGCTCGAAAGCCAGTCAAATCCGACTCTAGGGTTGTGGTGCTCATCTCTGTTTCAAAGCCAAAGAGCCAGCCTACAAGTACACATTATCTTCTTAGACTGATTTGGACTGTATGTCGCTGGAACTGAAATAAACTAGAATTAGAAAGGGAATATGATGCTCTCCACTGTTTGTTAAACTCTCAGTGGCAAAGGCAGGACATGGTTTCCATATTTGGAATCATGACTGGAAAAAAGCAAGCCATTTTTCAGTTCAGGGGAAAACATCTTATATTAGCCAAGCCCAATTCTGAATAAAGCAAAGGAGAATTTACCAGTCTCTAGAGGTGGAGCTGTGCTGGAGCTGTGGTTCACCACTGCTGAGAGGAAAATGTACCTTCATTAGAATGCTAGAAACCTTCTATTGGATCCTCTAAAAAGGTTTCTCAACAGCAAAGTAACCTGTAGAACTGAGTTGTTAGGCTTACACATTTTTGTTGCACAATACAGTTTATAGGGAGCCGAAGACCACAGTTAACAAACAGTGGAGAGCATCATATTCCACCACTCCCAACGTGTCTCATATCCCCCAGTGAGTCCCCAGATCCACCCTTGAGTCCTGTTATACTGCCTCTTCCATTTACCTGAAATGTTCTTGACAGCAACAGCACTAGATAGAAGGTGTCTGACCATCCATTCTTCCCTGGCACCTGGAACACTGGTGTGGTAGCATCCTAGGCATCAGGGTGCCTGAGCTACCCAGTAGTGGTGCCTTTAAACCTACATGTCTCAGACTTCCTTGCACTAGGTATACAATGCCTTGAGGGTAGAGTGGGAATTTGACATCTCTTTTTATTAAGTTGCTCTGGAAATCTAAATGTTGCAAAATTTCTTGCTGATATGCACAAACTTAAATCTTGGTTTATATTACATGCTGGAGAAGAACTTCTTGGGGACATGGTCAGTTCATAATGCACACTGGAGACTGTTGTATTACAGAGTAGGTAGATATGAACTTGGGTGAAATCAGTAGACAGTAGTGAAAACTGGGCCTCTGCTCCCTCCACCTTGGCCCATAGGTAATACAAGTGGGAAACTTACAAGGACTAGTGGGGGCCAGTGTTCCCACTAAGCTGAGCCAGCCTGCACTGGTGTATTAATTTCCAGCCATAGCACACAAACACCCTGTGAAGTAAACCGTGACTGACCCAAGGTCACCCAACTGGCTGCATGTGCAGGAGTGGGGAATCAAATCCAGTCCTTCAGATTAGAGTATGCCACTCTTAACCACTATACCAAACTGGCTCTCCAGGAAGGAGAGATCCCCTTTGACCACCAAAATGTTGGAGCTTTGGAGACCTTCATAGGCAAAATTCATGTTGAATGGGGGCTATAATAAGGAGGGGAATTTGCTGAGAAAAAAGCTGGCTGGATCCACAGTACAATGTGCAAGTGAAAAAAAATATTACAGCAATGTAGCCTAATTCCTTTGACTTTATTTAACTGTCTTTAAGTAAGCCTTCTAAGTGTAAATAAATATTCGTACTTATGGTTTTATAAGAATTAAAAATCAGAGAAAAGAGAGTGGTTCACAGGACAGAATGTAATATAATGCTGGGAGCATGAGAGCTGTTGGGATAAAAATGCAAATTCAATCTTGGATATTTTGACTGGCCTCAAACAGAATACTACAGACTGCTTGAAACTAAACCAAACTACCTTAAGCCCAGTATGTTCAGTGGTTTCTACTGATTTACAGAAAAAACAGGTATATTCCACTGTCCTCAAACACACAGCAGGCACGACATAGCATTGGAATCTATACACTATTGTTATATAAGACTGAGAGCATAGACTATGGTGTCTCTGCTATGGTCCTGCTAAACTGAGCCTGTGGAGAACCACTGCAGTGGCAGTTTTGGGGGTATCTGTCTCAAATAAGCCAAACAAGTGCACTGATCCCTTGAGCAATGCCAGCCTTTTATGTGCCCTTGTTGTTGTTGTTCAGTCGCACAGTCGAGTCCGATTCTTCGTGACCCCATGGACCAGCTCCCGCCAAACCCTCCTGTCTTCCACCGTCCTCTGAAGTTGGCTCAATTTCATGTTCGTTGTGTCGATGACACTGATATTATGTGCCCTATATCCCCCTTAAAATAAAAAAGAATTCTGACATACATCAATATTTGTTGTGAATGAGACAAAGACTGTCAAACACTTTAGATAATGATAAATACATGGCACACTTGTATAATAATAAAACATAAAACCTGAAATGACAAAAGGGCAGTTGTAGAATAAGTTACGAAGCATTCACCTTATATATCTTTTATGAAATGTTTAACAATTTTTCTTTTTTTGGGGGGGGATAACCAATAACCAATGCTCCCTTTGAGCCGTGGAGTCTTGTGAGCAAAAATTGTACTTTGCGAGCTACTGGCATTAAAGTTGTGAGCGAGTGGTTTGGTACTGCATAAATTAGTTTGCTCTGGAGCCATTCTTTCTAAGCTAATACAAAAATGTGTGAGCTGGAGGCTAAAAAACTGTGAGCTAGCTCACACTAATTCAGCTTAGAGGGAACACTGCCCATAACAGTATAAAAGGTTCCAGAATTTTCATGACAGCACAGTGCTGTTCTAATATACTTTAACATAGGTGCATTCTTGACTTTTTTTTTGCAATCACATGGGAATATATTTTTCACAGATTATTCTGACCATTACACAAAAATTAGGGATGCTTACAAAATTTCTCCTCATCTGAATTTCTCCCCAAATTTTGGAGTTTTTAATTACTGATCTTGTTTATAAGGTGAAACAGATACAGTTATTTGTTTTTACTTTAGTGGTTTGTACAAATCATTGTTTGCCTCACCTTTTACTTCCTTCCTTTCCTCTCAGGTGTGCTTTGGCGAAATGCTGCAGATACCCATTAGGGTATGAGCATACCAGTAAAAAGCCATTTAAAAATCTTGATGCAATCATATGTTTGATCACTGGGAAACTGCTTTTTTGCAATGGCCGATCAATGCCTATGTGCTCATCAATGACACGGGGTACAGGCACAAATTAACTGAACTAAATCAGGCAACCAGCACAATCCTCAATTCCAGAAGTAATTTTAAACTTCTATGGAATTAAGGATTCATGGAATGTGGTGGTTATGAACTTTTGGATCAATAAATCTGTTAATCCTTAGCTAAAACAGCCTATTATTTATTTTATTTCACTTATACCCCGCCCTCCCTGCAAGCAGGCTCAGGGCGGTTTACATAGGCACAGCTGTGCAATAAAATACAACAGGATTAAAACAGTTAAGGCACCAAGTGCAATAAAAATAGGAAAAGTTAAAAACAATCAAAACAAAAACTCGCATCTTGCAGGATACATTAGGAACTAAAATACTCACTCCCTATTGTATACCACAGTGGGATCAAAGAGGGGGGATGCCATGGGCCAAGATGTTCCAAGTGGCCAGTTGGCCCAACCCGGCGGTCCTGCTCTGCAGTTACTCGGTGGTGCTGGTGGTGGCGGCTCCTACTCAAAAGCCTGGCGGAAGAGCTCTGTCTTGCAGGCCCTGCAGAACTGTAAGAGGTCCTGCAGGGCCCTGATCTCCTCCGGGAGCTCATTTCACCAGGTAGGAGCCACCACCAAGAAGGACCTGGCCCTTGTGGCAGCAAGCCTGGCCTCTTTAGGACTCGGGGTCATTAGGCGGTGTTGTGACCCCGACTGAAGTGCTCTTTGGGGCCTGTATGGGGAACGGCGGTCCCTCAGGTATGCCGGACCCTGACCATATGGTTCAAAAGACAAAAGAACATGGACATTAAGTCAATTGAGTTCAGTGTTTAATAACTAAGTTATTTCTGGATAGATTCAGGTGGGTAGCTGTGTTAGTTTGAAGCAGCAGAGCAAAGTTTGAGTCCAGTGGCACCTTTAAGACCAACAGAGTTTTATTCAAGGTATAAGCGTGTGCACACACACTTCTTCAGATACAATGAAATGGAAGCTACCAGTCCATACATATAGGTAGAGGGTGAGCAGTAAATTAGCATACAGCATAATGAAGATGTTTAACAGATTAGAATTCCCTAGAATTCCAAAATTGTTTGCGTCCATTATTACCTATTGAGAATCTTTCCAGGGTGCTGTAGTGGCTGTTTTTCAAGCAAATGGCACCAAAATTGCAGGAAACTCAGTCATATCTGACCAATAAAGAACTGCCAGGTTTCAAGTAGATTGGGTCAACAGGTCCAGCTCTGCATCACCCTGAACGAGGTGCCCTCAGCCATCCTACTTGTCTCTTTTGTTTCCTATGGGGTTGTGGATGGGCTGCACTTTTAAAAACTTAGAAATGCTGTACAAACAAGTAAAGGGCTCTGAAAGGTTAATTCCTCACAGAGCCAGAGAGCCTTGAGTGACAGGCTACTCCAAGTGTTCTGATTGGTTATCATCAGTTGAGCAGAGAAAGACTTTTGAACTGGATGCTGAGAAGAATTCAGCCCTGACTGAGAGCAGTTTAACACATATGGAGAACAGGGGGAAAGTTGGCAAGGAAGAGTGGGTAGTTAGGCAAAGACTCCCATTCAGGCTACAAAAAAAGGATAGATCTTCTAGTGATAGAAGAAATTTCCCTACCCAGGGAAATAGCTCTCAAGAGTGGAGAGATCTCTGGTCTGGTGTAGTTAGAAACTGCCTTGTGACACCTTAAGAGCCAGGTAAAATTTAAGAAGAGTACTGGTGTGTTTAGAGAAGGGGTTTGGGTACTAGATAGAGTGTACCATCCTTCCGGAAACAAAAACAAAAACAAATCAGTGAATACTCAAAGAAATTGTACTGGAGTGCTTGGGAAACACTGGAACAAAAGCCTCTCATGTTAAAGATCCTAAATCACTGGTAAAAGTTTATGAAACTCTCAATAGACTGAAACATATGAACTAAGGTCCATGCAGATACTTTTTACCTTAGAAATTTTATCCCTGATTTCACATGACTTTTCCTCTCTAGGTTCTATAAAAATTTTTGTTAATTTGGAATTTCAAAACACCTTTTTTTAAAAGGCGCCCTTGATTCTTCCCTTAGGTTCCTGGACTCAGCCAACAGCCCAAATATCATACTCTGACAGTGTGGGACAGCCAGAGTTCTTCAGGAAAAAGAAAACAGATGCCTACGGTGGCTTATTCAGAAGGGAAAAGAAAATGGAGGGAAAATTTTGCCTCTGCAGGAGAGAAGTAGACGGGGCATGGGGGGGGGAGTCTATGCTTTCTCCATGGCAAATAAACCAATAGGAAAACACACAAGAACAAGCGACTACTGACCAAAAGCATCCTGAAGCAAACAGAATCAACAAGCCCAACAGAACCAATGCTAAACCAGAAAATCCTTGCAGAACAATGAGCCAGTATGGCAAGACCACCAGAACCAATGTCAATCCAGAGAATTCAAGACAAACAAACCTGGTCAGCCAATACCAAGACTTGTCAAGAAGATGCTGACACAGAAAAGAAAAACAGTCTCAAGAGCAGAGGTCCATCAGTGACTATTAGCCACAAGGTATAGATAGGGGCTCTGGGGCAAGTGATGCTCTGTCTCCTTGGTGCTTGGGGGGGTCAACAGTGGGAGGGCTTCTAATGTCCTGGCCCCACTGGTGGACCTCCTGATGGCACCTGGTATTTTTGGCCACTGTGTGACTCAGGGCGATTTCGCATTAGAGCTGCCTCGCGGCACAGCCGCCGTTTGCCCCGACACTATTTGTCAATTTCACACCCGAGGCTGCAGGGCTGCATTTGACCCACGGCTTCGCCTGATTTCCTCCACAGTTTCGTGATCCTCAAAAACAAGGATCACGAAACTGCGGAGGAAATCGGGCGAAGCTGCAAGTCAAAATGCAGCCCCACAGCTTCGGGTGTGAAATTGACATATTTGTGTCGGGGCAAATGGTGGCTGCGCTGCGATGCAGCTCTAGTGCGAAATCGCCCAGAGTGTTGAACTGGATGGGCCTTTGGCCTGATCCAACATTGGCGTCTCTTATGTTCTTATGAGCCTTAAAATGCTCACCCCAAAAATCCCTGTATATTCCCAAATATTTCAGGACTTATTTACCTCTATCTTGAAAAATCCTGTATACTATCTAGTACCCGAATATATCAGAAACATACCAATAAGGTGTTTTTTTTGGATGAGACTTAGCCCTAATGTTGTCAGTGGTTGTGCCTTATAACTGACAATATGTGGCCACAATCCAAAACAAGAATTAAGTATATGTAAACCCACTGATTTCAAAGTGCATTCACACTCCATTTAATGGCCTTTTTGGAGGTTCAAAACTGGTAATGGCTATAGCATTCAACTATTAGAATGAGTATTTGCCATGATCTACTTTTTTGCCATCAAGTCATAGCTGATTTATGGCAACTTCATGGGGCATTCAAGACAAGACACATTCAGAGCTGGTTTGCCATCGCCTGCCTCTATGTTATGACCTTGGACTTCCTTAGTGATCTCCTGTTCAAATACTAACAAAGGGCCAACCTTGGTTAGCTTCTGAGATCTGATGAGATTGGGCTCTCCTGGGTTCTCCTAGTTCCCCTGAATTTATCTCTTTCACTTTTTTAAAAAGAAATTTCTAGCCCTTTTTATTTCAGAAATAACCTTTATTCTTATACCTTTACAATGAAAAAGGTAAAGGTAAAGGTTCCCTTGCTCGAAAGCCAGTCGAATCCGACTCTAGGGTTGCGGTGCTCATCTCCATTTCAAAGCCAAAGAGCCAGCGCTGTCTGTAGACATTTCCGTGGTCATGTGGCCAGCATGACGAAACACCAAGGCACATGGAATGCTGTTACCTTCCCACTGAAGTGGTACCTATTTATCTACTTGCAATTTCTTGCTTTCGAACTGCTAGGTTGGCAGGAGCTGGAACTAGAGACAGGAGCTCACTCCGTCATGCGGCACACTCGGGTCTCGAACTGCTGAACTACCGACCTTCCACAGCCTGCAGTTCAGCATCTTAACCACTTGAGCCACCGCAGCTCCCTACAATCAAAAAAGCTGGGGAATTAAGGGTTCTTTTTTTAAAAAATGAAAAATGGTAATTCAGAGACACTCATAAATCATTACAATAGATCACTATAGAACAATAGCGCTTACCATTATTTAAAAGCCTGAAATAGGCCATCCAGTGGTGTAATGGGGGGAAATACAGAGAAAACGGCAGATGACAGATTAAAGTGTGCACAAAAAGGCCATGTGGAAACTCCATTGCCAGCATGAATGCATCTGCATTTGTCACAGTGATGGCAGAAAATCCTCACCAAGTGGATGCATCATTGCAAGGTACTGAAAATGGACCTAATGTATAAATGGTGAAGGAAGTAGTAGTTTGTATCCAAACATCTGTAGATCTGGAGAGCAGGACTTCCCTGATTCTCTCCCATTTCAGTCTTGAGTCTTCCAAAATTTTGTTCCTGCATGTTTGGACCCTCATTCTCCCAATTTTGTTCCTGCATGTTTGGACCCTCATGAATAGCACATAGTGGTCTGCAATGAAAGAGGGAACTAGCAGAAATTGCCATCCTCTCTTCTGCAAATGGAAATGCCATTCCATTGGAGGAACTATGTGGGTGGATACATGCCAGTGTACAGGCTGCAACATTTAAAAACTGCCCTGAAATATACATACATTTCATTAGAAACATGTATTTAAATATTGAGGGGGGACTCTTACATGTTTCCAGCAAAATGAAATGACAATTTAAAATCTTTTCCACATACAAAACAGGAAAACATATCTTGATTATAGAAGGAGATGGTCATTTACTTGGACTTAGCATTAATAGTGTTCTGGTTCCTAAATTACTTACAAATTGTCTTCTGCTTGATAATGGACTTGCTATGCAAACATTTCTTATTACATAAAATGAGAGCTATTACATAGCCCTGCATGCTTCTTGGCTAATCTAAAAAAAGGTTTTGTGTCCTTGTACGTCACAGCAGATTCTGCCCTCTGGTGCCTTGAGGGCTGCTCTGCTAGAGCAGTAGCCAGCAATAATCTAACAGACAATGAGAGCCAGTCTAGAATCAGTGGGAACTATGTGCCCAGTCTGCTGAGAAGATCTCCTGCATGAGCTTCACCAAAGTGAAACTGCAAGACCACAAAAAGCATTTAAATTGGGCGTACAGAGGAGAGTTTCCCAGTGAATTAAGCTATTTCCCTTGATAGGACTTCTGAATGTTATAGGATACCGAAGCATTTCTGAGTTTTCTATATTGGAGCCTCCAAAACAATGCTATGTGTGTTATATAACAAGTGCCATGAGAAAAAAAGGGAAAGTAAACTAGAACATGCTCTCATTTTTATAATTTATAAAAATAATCTCAGAAATGCTATTTTAGGCACCAAGTAAATCACCATAGTACTAGGTATTTGTGCCCCCAAATCCCCCTTCCTGCATTTTTAATATTGGAGTGTATATAATCAGAGATAATGTATAAAAAGCTGGTGAACAACCCCCACTAAACAATACACTTTAAACTGCATCCAAAATCCTTGACAGAGTGAAAAAATAGCAAAATGATTAGGCATAGAGATTTCCTCCCACCTTTTCCCCTTGCGATAGCAAACTCTTTTTCCTTTTAAAATGAAGGCAGTGAAAGAAATATGTCCTGTTGAACAGATTTTTCTAGTATCTGGCTGGGGAAAAAATCCAGTCGTAAATGATACTTTTGTGTTGTTCTACAGCCCTGCAAGTGGTGACTGCTAAACCATCTTCTGTTCTGTGTAAAATGTTTTCCTCCCTTATCAGGAATCATATTTCCTGCTTCGGGCTTCATTCTTCAAAAGAAATGCTAGGTACACTGTGCTTCACAGAAAAATCAGTGCCCACTGGTTGAACATGTGAAAAATCTCAGCATCTTTCTCTGTTAACTAGAAGAAAATTCCTGAGCATACAACCCTAGGGCACAATTCTGACATGCTTTTTGAGAATGGTGTCATTCATTTCAGTGACATTTGAGGAGGAGATGCTACTGGTGGATTGTGACCCATGATTACAGTTTCAGATTTGCTGTTTATACACCATCTGTGTGCCAGTGATGTTTGGAACACAAAACTTCCCAGAGAGACATTTAAATATAATGTAACATTTTTGTCCATGGTTTGCAACATATACCTGCCTATCCACGGCATTGACATAAAATCTATATAATATAGAACATTTTGGAAGCACAGGGTTAATGGTGGCCAATTATGAAATAAAAGTAGCACCATAAACAGAGCCACAGTCAGAAACTCACATTCCAATCTAGGTATATTCTTTAATATTCTAACCCTTTCAAGGAGAAAGCTGCATGTGAACCTTTGGACTAATCTATGCAGGTTATAAAGTGCTTTGGATAAACAACAGCACATACACATAATCATTTTTGTCTCATGAAAGCCTTAAGCAGCAATATGTTAAACTTAACTGCTTCTATTCATGTCAAGGAGAGTTAGAGTCAATAACAAGTCTCCATTTCAGCAGACACAGGAGCCAGAACAAAAGGACTTAATGAAATGATCTGTTTACAAAATGCTAAGTGAGGGCCTCTGCTCCAAGGAAACAGCATTAAATCCAATTTTGGCTTCTTAAATGTGCTTTTAGAACAATCTTTTGCTGCTGCTGTGATATCCCTGTAAATGAACTGGATTTTAATGGATTTTAATTTTTTTAAAAAAAAATTATTTTAAATTGTTTAATTGCTACCCTCCAAAAACGTTGCTTTTCTAAATAGAAAAGAAGAGATAAATCAAAGCCTGAACTGTAACCTTACACTTATATACTTGTTAAATGACTTTTTTACAGTCTGTTATTGCTAGAAATTGGATTGCTTTTAAACTAATGTTGTCTGGCGGGCAAAAGTGAGTGAAACCGCAAAGCCTGGAGGAACACTAATTACTTGTTTTAATTAGCAGCAACTTTCACTAGAGTATAATCTCCCTACAGGCCACTTTTCAGTAGGTGTGGAAAAAAATGATGTAGAAACAAACCAATAATCTCTTATTTGCCCCTAAATGAGAGCTATACTCTTTTTCTAGTGTAGACATATCATTTTGTACAAGCCTCTGAACCCTCAGGGAACTAGGCCTACAATGTAGGCTGTTCAATTCAAAGATCTTTAGCAATCAATTGCACAATAGAGCTTCTTATTTTATGCTGCTACATCATAAAAGTGTCCTTTTGTTACATTTCCATCCTTTAAAGGGTCTTAATCCTTTTCTTTTCAGGCCAGTCTATGGTAAATTCCACAGGGACATCCCATTTGCCACAAGAACTAAAATGGCCCACTCAGAAAGTGGCATGTGAAGCTCTAAGTCCCATTTCCCATCCCCTCCTGCCACTCTGTAAAAAGCATTAAAATGTAGTTTTCTTTCCTTTCACCATAGGAGAACCCCCTCAATGGTGATAGCAAAAGTAAAATGCCATCACTCCCCTCTATGGTACCTGATCAGCTGTCAGATAGGCCTCTCCCTGGCCAGAAACTTAAATGTATTGTCTGGTAGGTGGATCCTGTTGAAGGTCAACTGTGGTAAAAACGGGGGGGAGGAGCTACACCTCTGAAGACAACTAAGTCATTTGTCAAACTTTACCAGTGACCAAATTTATTGCAGCTTCTAAGGCCTTGAAATCAGATGTTCTTTAGTGAGGGTAACTGTAGTTTTGTGGCAGCATTACTAAGGTTTATGGGATGGTCATGTCAGCATTCTGATTATTGATAAATGAGTGAAAACCTTACTAATATTTTAATTAACAGTATTTTATTTGATTTTGTTTATTTAAAACATTTTTATTCTGCATTTCCACCTTACTTAGGGTCTCTATGGCACTGATCAATGAAAAAGATTAAAACAAGCTTTTAAAAATACATATAAAACAATTAAAACACCAAGTAAATTCAAACACTTAAGCAAAACACATAAAGAGGAAGAAGGGCCAGTAAAGTGAACGGAAAAGAAACAAAGAATTTTTCAATTTCTGGAAGACAATGATGGAGGGGGACAGATGAGCCTCCCTGGGGAAGAAATTCCATAATTTTGGTGCTATGACTGAGAAGGCCCTTTCTTAGATTGCCAACCATCTACCCCCAGACAGCAAGGACACCCATAGAAGGGCCCCTGAAGGTGATTGTGCACGTTCATATGGGAGTAGATGGTCCTTAAAGTATGGTGGTCCCAAGTTATATAGGGCTTTAAAAGTCATTGTCCACATCTTGAAATGGGCCTGCAAGATGACTGGGAGCCAGTGTAGGTGGAATAAAACTGGAGGCATATGGTCTGTAACACCCATTTCAGTCAGCATTCTGGCTGCAGCATTCTGTGCCAGGTGTAGTGTCTGAACAATCTTCAAGGGAAGCATTGCAGTCAGTGCTGGTGTCAGCAGTAGGTGAGGTAGAGCACATGCCAAGGCTGTGAAATTGTGTTTTTTCCTCTCACACTGCAAAATTCACACCACAGTAAACTGGAGAATAGCGGCTTTATTACTTTATGGTGATGGATACTAAACTCTTACCAAGGTGCCATCGGAGGATTTGTTCACTCTATTTATGCACATTCCTTCTCACTTCATTAATAGAAAATCAGTTATGAGAAAATCAAGAAGATTTTTTTTAATTTCTGTGTGCTGCACATACAACAGGAAAATGGCTTGCAAGCATTGTGTTGTATAGAGTGACAGAAAAGTATGGATTGTTGATAATAGTGCCAAAGGACAGCAATTAATTGTTCGGGGGGGGGGGAATCCTCAGGCTTTCTTTGTACCTTACTCTCCCCACAACTGGAATCTTGTGTTGGTGCGTGCTGTTCTGGTGAAGCAAAGGAATTTTTTTGGCCCCCCGAAGGGGATTTTTTAAAATTGCATTTTCTATAACTAACACTACATGAAAAAATAGGGAGGGGTCTACAAACTATGGGATAAAGAAAAGAAACCTCTAAAAACCCAAGTGGGTGTCATACATACAGCTTTAAAAAGATTACATGTTTACATTGCTAAATTCTCATGTAAAACCATTGACCATGTTCATCTGCCTTCTTTTAAACTAAATCTAAATAAAATCATTGTCTACTATGACTTCATAAAGAGCCTCAGAATACATAGTTTAAACATTTTTTAGAACTTCAGAATTATGATAACAACTCATTTTTTATCCTTTTTCTTCCTCAATTTATAGCCTGTTTTTGAGTCTGATTCTTCACCAGAAGATGGCTCCGCTCCATCTCTGCCACCCTCGTTGGGACTATCTTTTTCTTCTTCTTCTTCCACATCTGCCGAACAGCTATGAAGGTGCAAGAATTCTCTTGCCTTTTCCACAGTGTCAATTTTCACTTTTCCATTCACAAACTTAAAGATGACTCCTTCAGGCATAATCCATCTGTAGGCAATTTGTTTATTTTGTAAAAATAAGACCAAGTCTTTGTATTTGTGTCTTTTCCTCCTTAGTTCAAATGGAATATCTTTTAAAACTTTTATCTCTTTGCCCTTAATTTTCAGGGTAACTCCATTAGCCGCTTTGAGAATTTGATCTCTCACTCTTCTTCTGGAGAATCTCACCATCACTTCTCCCGGCAGATTATTTTTCCTTATAAATTCCATATACGATCTAAAAACTGTATTGATATCGCTCTGCAAAGTCTCCACTTTAATATCTGCCATTTGCCCCAAGGCTTTGCTCATTATCTGTATAAGATTTTTTTGTTAATATTTCATTGCATTTATCACTTTTTTTCCTGGAGTGACAAAATGCTGGGAAGTAGCCTTACAGCATTTGCCAGAACTAATCCTGAAAGCTCTGTCTCAGACATCCTGGGATGTTGCATGCTGAAGTAGATGCTGTTAGTTTGGTTTTGCTGCAGTTACCACAACTAATTAATGCATTAGAGGTATTTTCTCATGGTACACATTTTTTGTATCCAAAATTACACACGGGCAAAAAATATACTTAGCCATAATTTTACCAAATTAGGCCTCTCAAGGCAATAAAAAGTTTTTTAAAAAGATAATAAACATCTTTTTTTTAAATACATATATATAAAGCCAATGATTAAAGATTTAGGTTGTGATTTTTGGAGGAATAAATTTGTCGGATCAAAGTCACAACTCTTGCTTTAAAAAACAAGTGATGAATTTTTCAATATTAAAAATAATTGTTTTTCATGCATTAGCAATGCTCCTTTGAACTTGTGTTGAATGATAAAATTAAATTTCCTTCTCTCTATTGGATGGTTCCAAATTAAAATCTTCAGTATTTTTGGATTGTTCAGTTGCTTAAGTATTCTGGAAATATATGAATTGGCATTCTCATTTTCAGTGGTGAGAGTAGAGAAACGTTTCTGCATATCTTTAGACTAAGGCTCCTCCAGAAAAATATTTGTAATGCTTTTACACAAATGATAGCAGTTTTATTGAACAGTGCTTCCAATACAATCATAGAGGGCATATTTTCTTTCTCTCTGGTTTTACACAAAGTACTAAAAATAAAGAAGAAAGCAAAATTTTGTATGATCTCCTTACTAGAGCCAGCGATATGAAATGGAAAAGGAAGCAACTGAAGGGGGGAAAGGTAGAACGAAAGGGGAGGAGCCAAATTGAAGAGGTGTGGTTAGAGATAAAGGATGCTGTAACAAAGGAAGAAAATTTGAGCATTTGATCTTTCTGTGTGTATTGATATAGTTTCCCATAAAAGTACTGTATAGAAAAGCGTATACACACACACACACACACACAAAAGAACTGATGGATGGAGATTTTAAAAAACAAATATGCTTATTTATGGGTGTTGATTATTTATTGAAACCATTTATGCTCACAACATTTGTTCCTGAGGTATTATTCCATAATATATAATATTCCATAACATATCAGAAATCTCAACCTGTACATTTTGTAGTCACACAAAAGATTTATTGTTGTGTGAATCTGCCAGTAAACCCAAGAGGAAATGAACAGAAAACTGCTCCTAAACCCTTCCCCCCACAAGTTTACCAAATGAGTGGCATCTTTCTCCTAAGC
Organism: Gekko japonicus; assembly: GCF_001447785.1. Lineage (NCBI taxonomy): Eukaryota > Metazoa > Chordata > Lepidosauria > Squamata > Gekkonidae > Gekko > Gekko japonicus. The sequence continues at coordinate 164,737 of NW_015176470.1, read as the reverse complement.
ATCAACCTTGTCATGCCTCTGCTGGTATGAACTTTGCCGGAGAACACAACAAAGAGAATTTCTTTCTCATTTTAAATAGTTATAAACCTGCACAAGAAAATTTGTATGGGAAAACCTTAAAAACCATCATCTCTTTTGCGTTGTCAGTTTAGAATAAGCTTGTCAGGTTTTGCAGTGTAATAGAACATGTGCTTTGTATTACAACATGAAGCGAATATATTACTATATAATACAAAAAGCTGAAAACAGTCTGGAATCCTGAAACAACAGAGCACAGCCAAAGCTTCCTTCACTGGCTGCTGTTTGTTTCTGATGAATAATGTCACTCTTCTCAATATGGGCAAGTCTTTAGAAAATGGAGATATAGGGAGGAAAATAAATAGTTTGCCACTCATCATGATTAGAGAAAAGTAAGATAATGACTACTGGAGTGGTGGAAGAGACTTATGTAGCTTACTGTTTTGGTGACTACAGGCTTTAGGAAACATTTTTTTAAAAATTTGGTGTGCCTTGCTTGTGTCTTGCTTTGGGTTTTTCTCCCTCCCTCCCTCCCTCCCT
>NW_015176470.1:132386-164129 GCF_001447785.1 Gekko japonicus | reverse complement strand
GAGAGAGAGAGTGAGAGAGAGAGAGAGAGAGAGAGAGAGAGAGAGAGAGAGAGAGATATGAATGAAAAAAGTAAATATTGCCAACAAAGAATATAATTGGAAGGGGCTTTGTGAACAAGGGGTGGTGTCACAGGAAAGAATAGTGGAGGGTGGGGTTGCTTAGGGCTCTTTTGTTTCCAGTCACAGTGGTGCAGCGTGTACTATTGCATTGTGAACTATGCAATAATTTACCATCATCACACAAACAAGCAGAACTAGTGCCAATACAGCAAAACTGTGTAGTTTAAATATTTATGGCTATTACATTTCCTTTTTCTTAATTGGGACAGGCTCCAGTTTTGGCCTGTATTTCTCCAGATCATTAAAATAAATCTATATATTTCAATTAACAATGGCCAATGTTGAACATTAATGGCCAGCAAAGCTGTTATTTTAATACTTTGCTACTGGATATACTAGTTTTATAACTCTATGTATTGCTATTCAGCAGTATGTGAACATAGTGCAGTCTTATACAATGGGTTTTTACAGGTTCTTTTGAAACCAAGTCCACTTCAATCTAATGTGTGTCTCTTTTTATAGTAGAACAATCCAGGCAATAATCACACCTATCTTGTTATGGTTGGCCTCACTTTCACTGGGGCAGACTCTTCAGATGATAAAGAGTCTGCCTCAAGCCCTGAGATCTCCCAGGTGCAGGCTCTTCTGAGTGCTCTGCAGTCGGACCTTGTGATCTTGCCACAGGAACCAGTTGTGGACCCTGCCTCCATTGAGGCAACAGACCAGGACCCACTTGACACATGACACGTGAAACTACCTTACATTAAATCAGACCTTTATTTATTTATGTATTTATTTATTTATTTGTTTCCTTCAATTTATATCCCACTCTCCCCGCAAAGCAGGCTCAGGTCAGGTTCCGACCGACAGTAATCCACTAAGTGCAGATTTACATCATAAAAACAGAATAACGAAATACATACAATAAATGCAATAAAATAAGTACAACACTGAATACTTTAACATTAATTATACCTCAACAGACACATAGGAGCAATTCATGGGGGGGGGGCAGATTGAACTGGATACCTACTGCCTCAACTGAAGGCCTGGCAGAAGAGCTCCCTCTTGCAGGCCCTGCAGAACTGTAAGAGCTCTCGCAGGGCCCTAGTTTATTTATTTATTTATTATCTAATTCAATTTGTACCCCGCCCTATCTGCGAGCATGCTCAGGGCAGCTTACATTGATCAGTACCGTAAAACCATATATAAGAAGAAGAAGAGATTGGCCCTTCACTTGAAGTCTCAGAGTGGCTTACAAACTCCTTTCCCTTCCCCTCCCCACAACAGACACCCTGTGAGGTGGGTGGGGCTGAGAGAACTCTGACACAAACTGCTCTTTTTCAAGGACAGTTGTGCCAGAGCTTGTGACTGACCCAAGGTCACATCAGCAGGTGCAAGTGGAGGAGTGGGGAATCAAACCCGGTTCTCCCAGATTAGAGTATGTGCACTTAACCACTACACCAAACATTTAAAACAATCCAATAATCAAAGTGCTAGTGCTGGTTTCTGACGGGAGCTCATTCCACCAGGCAGGGGCCAGGGCCAAAAAAGCCCTGGCCCTAGTTGAGGCAAGTTGGATATCCCTAGGGTCAGGGACCATCAGTAGATGCTGATTCAGAGAGTGCAATGCCCCCTGGGGCTCATATAGGGAGAGGCGGTCTTGAAGATATGCAGGTCCTTGGCCATATAAGGCTTTAAAGGTAAGAACCAGCACCTTGAAATGGTACATCAAAGTCAGTATTGTCTACTCCGACTGCCAGTGGCTCTCCAGGTTCTCAGGAAGAGGACATCCTTTAAACTGGAGAGGCCAGGGATTGAACCTGGGACCTTCTGCATGAGAAGCAGATGCTCTACCAAAGAGCCACCAAAGGGTGGATCAAAGGGTCCAGTTCTACAGACGCATTAATGAGGTTCCCTGAGCCATCCTACTTGTCTCCATTGTTTCCTATGGGGGGGGGGGGGAATCCATGTTTTCTCCACAGCAAAGAAACAAGTACACAAACAAACAAGAAGAATTAACCACTGGCCAAAAGCCTCAAAATGCAAACAGAACCAACAAGCCTACAGAACCTATGTCAAACCACAGACAACAACCAAAACCACAGGCCAATATGGGAAGCCTGACACAACCAATGTCAAACCAGAGAATCCAATTTGGAATCATCCTCCAGGACAATTCCTTCAAAAATTCACACCCTTTTAGAACCAGAGAAAATATGAAGTAGTTAAAACTTCTAAACTAAGCCAAGAGAAGAGAAACCAACAGAGCAAACCATTTATACCCTTTCAAAAGCAGTATAAAACAAAACTGGGGGGGGACTTATTTTTAAAAGAACCAGGAAGGAAAAAAGGGCTCCCCTGACTACAGCTCCCCCCAAGGCAAAACAACAACAACAACACAGAGAAAAAACTTAAAGCAATGTCCCTGTGGGATAAACAGTATTGAGGGTGTCCAAGCACATAACATGAATGCCTGTCCATGCAGGCAGAAGCAGGCAACAGAAAATCCAAGGCACAGACCAGAACAGCAGGAGCAGCAAACAGGCACAACCAAAACAACAGTCCTGTAATGGAGTCAAGCTGCAAGGCTGCTTTTATCATGTGGAGGATAAAACCATGGAGGGTTGTGAGATAATTGTCATGGCTGGGCATACAGTTCTTTTGATTCCCCCTAACATGATTCCAATGCCTGGGAGACCTCCCCCCCCCCCCCCCCCCCCCCCCCCCCCCCCCCCCCCGTTGCCTGGGAATCCTGCAAAACTGAAAAAAAACAAGCCAGGGAGCTTATTTTCCAGATTTCCAGAATATTTCAAGATTTTCAGGGGACTCAATAAGCAATATTCTGAAAAACACAAATGTTGTTCCAGATATTCAGGTATATAGTGGTCATGTGGCCGGCATGACTAAACACCAAGGTGCACGGAATGCTGTTACCTTCCCACCGAAGTGCTACCTATTTATCTACTTGCAATTTCTTGCTTTCGAACTGTTTGGTTGGCAGGAGCTGGAACTAGAGACGGGAGCTCACTCTGTCATGCGGCACACTCGGGTCTCGAACTGCTGAACTACCGACCTTCCACAGCCTGCAGTTCAGCATCTTAACCACTTGAGCCACCACAGCTCCCTGTTTATTGGTACTCCAGGGTAATTGGCCGGCCACTGTTTGAAACAAGATGCTGGATTCCATGGGCCAATGGTGGTACATCTCCTGTGGAATGCCATCCCCAAGGAGGCTCACATGGTGCTTACCTTAATTTCTTTTAGGTGCCAGGCGAAAACATTCCTCTTTACCCATTCTTTTGACTAAAGGTGTTTTTTTCTAAATCTCTTAAATGTTTATGTTCTGTTTCTGGCCCAAAGATCTTTTTATCTACATCATTTTAGGCTGCTCAATATGTATTTTATGCTGTTGTTATGCCCTGGCTTGTTTTAAAGGCTTGGCTTGTTTTTAGTGACTTGTTTTAATGGCATCAATTGGTTTTAGTGGCTTGGTCAATTGCTTTCTATCTAGTGGTTTTGTTTTATTGTTGTAATCTGCCTTTAGTCTGGAGAAGCAGCATAGAAATTTGCTAAATAAATAAGATGACTGGTCTGATCCAGCAGGGGTCTCCTTATCTCCTTAGTAGATACCAGAAACTACTGTAGAAATATTAGTAACACTATGATCATGTTTCTACATAAACCAATTGAACTGATAGGTTCTATTGATATTTTTGTGTGATGCAGCTATTAAAGTTAATAAACTCTAAACAAATCTAGTTTTAAATCAGACCTGTATAAATATAGGTAGAAATTTTCAGGCCACAAATCATGGATATATGAACATGTAGAGTTGCCAAATCAGACCATTGGTCCATGTAGCTCTGTGTCCAGGACTGGCCACAGTCCCAGACTCAGCTAGGGCAGATCAGTCCCTCCGCCCAATGCCAACCAGAGGGCATGTGAGCTGCAAGTGGCTGGTGAAAGTACGAAGATGTCCTACCTCCTTGCAGGAGATGAGGCACCACAGCAAATCAGCTGGCCCTCTCCCAAGTGAGAGGCTGGGGAAAGAGGTGGGAAGCACACTGCTGCAGGGAGAGGAAAGCCTTGGTGCACTCAAGGACCAGGCAGCTGCTGGTATGCCCATGGGAAAGAAATGAAGGATAGAGAATGGCTGCGGGAGTCAATCCGCCACTTGCCTGGGCAGGCAAGATCTAGAGTGCAGGGAGGATGCTGGGCAGGGCAGCCAGTGCCTGGTGTACCAGGTAAGGAGGGACCCACCCCACCTGGCAAGATGTGGGAAGGGAGGGGTGAAGGTGGAGAGGGGGCTGGGGCACCACTCCATAAAAGGGAGAGGTCCCCAAAGGCCAGGCAGGAAATGGACATGTAGGTTCTACTCTGGGGAACCAGCATGCTAGCGGGCAAGAGGAAGCCAGTGCATTAACCACCTCTGTGAACTATTTTGAAATCTGGGAAACAAGGGAGAAGGACAGGGCAATATCCAAGGGGCATGTGGCAGAGCAATGGCAGAGGGGCACTCTGATGAGGCCACTAGGGAGGTTGCCTCTCACTCAGTATAGTCTATAGTGTACTTCTTAAATTAAATTGGTGTACTTCTTAAATTTAACATCCTGCTATGAAGAAGGACCATCACTATTTTCAGAAAGACATAGATCAGAATCTGAGTGAGACATTCTGTATGCATTGGCATAGTTACAGACTGCAGATGCAAGTGTCTGTATTTTACAATGAGTTCTGCTGACATCATTATATGCAGATACTGTTACCACAGAAACTCCATTCCAGTTTGGTCCTTGAACCTGTCAAACAACTTTAATATGCTGTATGCTGATTTGCTGCTCACCCACTGCCTGTATGTATGGACTGGTAATATCCATTTCAAGGTATCTGAAGAAGTGTGCTTGCACACAAAAGCTTATACCTTGAATGAAACTTTTTTGGTCTTAAAGGTGCCACTGGACTCAAACTTTTTTTGCCTGAATCTGTCCTCTTCAGATGTATTCTTAGACACATTTGGACTCTCTAACTTGGGTTTGGAACACTCACTGAGAACTGCAACCAATTTCAGCAAATTAAGTTCAGTGTTGGGGAAAACTTCTTCCTGCTCCTGAAGCCTGGCTAGTTTGGAAAATTGACACGGACACGCTTGCCAATTACGAACAGCAGAGTATGTTATTTAGGGCTCTTTACCTCAATAGTGTGCAAGCAGTCTCAGTGTGTCTCTAATGCACTACAAGTAACCATGAAACAACCAGATCTTTTCCAAAACTAAATTTAACTGCCTCTGAACAAACAGAGGGGATGAGACTGCACAGTTCTGGCTGGCAGAGTAGTGGTAGTTACAGGAGCCAGCACAAGAGAATATCAAAGAAATACTTGTATAGTCCAGGAATTCAGGATGAGTCCAGGATCCGAATCTATGGATTTTGTGGCTCTGACTGGGTTAAGGGCAGAGGGACTTCCCAGAAAGTTAACAAAAGGTGATTGCATCCAGGCAGGGGTGGACAAAAGGGCTGGCAGGGTGGAGGTTTCACCCCTGCCTGAAGCAGGCTGGTAGGAGACATTCAGGCAAGGTTAGTAAAAAGTAATCAAACCTAGCTTGATAGTAATTAGATTTTGCACTCAGGATGACTTGCACTTGTTAATGAAATTACCTTGATAGACCAAGGTGGGTGCCCAGCTTTTCGAGCCACTATGACAATGGGTAGACATACAGGTATCCCATCAGTCACCCAGTGAAGGGTTTGGTCATTCATTAGCATAGCCTAAGAAAAGCCTTGGCCTTACCTTCTCCAAAACAAGGAATTTCTAGCTCCTAAAATGGCTGCAAAAGTGAATTTAACCAAGATGGAGTCAGGGCAGACTGCACACATCTAGGAAGGGGACCTTGGTAACAGCACAGTAAATGGGGGGGGATGATAAAAACATAGGGTTGGAAGCACCATTTAGACCATCTAGTCAACCATGTACCCCCCATAACACACAATACTCTTTGTCTTATAATGTGAGCACATTTTCCATCAATAATTTTTATATGCATGTGGTTATCTTGTGGATATATAAATGACTCTGCTCTGATTTCTCTTCCACAGAAAGATAATTTAAGCATCATGAATGAAAATCCCTTCATTGAAAATTCCTTTGTAGGCCAGAATTATTAATATACCAAAACATATGATGTAACAGTCCATCGTGAATATCAGCTCATTTGCCTTGATGCAACCACAGGAGAGATTATTGCTAAATCAGCAAAAGGACTGAGAGATTATGTGGCAGTGGCATTGCTCAAAGCTGCTATACTGAACAGAAATGAATGGCAAGGGGATGTGACTGTGTTGGCTCAGCTGTATGACATTCTACGGTCCTTTTGGCCATTCAGGACCAATTATATCTGTACAAGCTTACCATCTATATTTGATTCTTATAATTAGATTGTAACCAACAAGCAGCATAGCAGGATGAATTTACTCAATTTGGATTCTACAGTAGTCCATTCATTTTCATGAACCACTCTACTGCTCAGATATACAGGATCTGGACCTTAATCCTCAGAAATTAAACTATTTCAGCTTCCCTGCCTGGTGAACTGGGCTTTTAAAACATTATGTAAATTTTGTTATATTCTTACCTTGCTAGAAAATAAATAGGATATATGGCATGAACTCTAAATCATCTGACATGTTTGCAGTCACCTAACTCAATTTATTAATTATATGTTGCACCACCTGTTCCTATAATAATAATTCCAGACTATGTTTCGTAGCAACAGTTGGAAGTATTACGCTTCAAGCATAATAATAAAAAAGAAAAACCCTTTAATATTTAGATTTTGAAAACTTCTGCTGCGTGAACAAGACCTTTTCATAGAATTTCAGCTTACAGTAGGAGGACAGATACACCAAAAATGGGAAAAGTCCTCGTCAACCAAGTCTCCATTAAATTTTATATACACTATTATTATCTATGTGTTAAACTGAGTTTAAAGTTAGGTAAAGTTAGAAGTCAGAAAGTAAATCCATCTTGTTGTCTTTCTTTATACTTTTAACCCAGAGGTATAAATGTGCCTCACTTTTCAGAATAAGATGATCTAAATCCTTCTCATTGGCTTCCCTCCCATTTGGTCTCAAAAGTTAACAAAAGATGACTTATTTTGAACAGAGATTCTCAACAAAATTGTATAGAGGTGCAACATTCACACATTCAAGTAAACATCACAAAGCATCTTTTTGCTTCTGAAACATAAACCACTGTCATAATGACCATCTGCTGGCTGTAGGTTTCTAACACACCATGACCTATGACATTTATGACAAATTACGCGCCAAAGTGCAAGAGACGGCTTGTTAAAATGAAGCCCGAGGCCCAGAAGTTCACAACCACTCTTGTCTTTAAAAGCATGGGTTAAACGTGAACAAGAAACAGTTTGGACAGAAAACAGACATGGCAATGGCAAAAAGGAAATGAAGTCCTAATCCTCTAACCCTTTGACTTTTTGCAGCTTGCTGTGCAGCAATGTGCTTTCAACCATTAAACTACCTTAACCTTCTGAAGAGCAAAATCAGTTCAAATTGCCTGCAAATTTGCACATCACCACACAAGACTTAGTTGATTCCTGTTTTTGAAAACAGAACAGAAGACAGGCACTGAACATTATAATTTTTAACAAACAAAATAAATTTCCCTATCACCTCCTGTGCACAGTAAGAGGGGTGTCGCACACCAACAATGTGAAGAAACACTTTTCAAAGTCATGAAGCTAACTGATAAAAACAAACACACAAAATAAAACAAAGTCATGCCAATTTGATAGACCTCCCCTCCTCTCCAACTGGCTAATTTATGAAGACATCTAAATAGATTTCCATTTTTAATCCCCCCTCCATATAGTAGTCTGTATAGGACTAATTGTTTCCTTTTAGTGTCAGGATAGCCATGTTGGAATCTTCTTTTACAAGTTGCAACATTCTCATCTTTTTTGAGTAGCAGAAGTATAATTGTGAGGTTTCTTGACACTCTGGAAACAGGACTGCTGAAAGTCACCATGGCCCCCCCATTTGAACCTGATCCAATCCAAATATCTTAACAAACAAATCACTGGGCTGGCTGTTACCATTCATCTATACTAATAAAAGAATCTGCATGTCCATCTGTATGTCCATTTGAGGCAGGCATAACTCATCAGAAAACAAAACTAGGAATCTCAGAATTGGCTACTAGTTTAGGATGATCCTGGGAATACTGAGGCCAAAAATGAAAGGAATTGAAATATCCTGGATCAGGTTATCTCTGACCACCCCCATGCTATTTACAATGGAAGCTAAGCTTAATTCTAACTTCTGTTTCTCTTTTATCACCACTAAAGCAGATTGTTATTCTATTCTCATGCATGTAAAGGGGAAAGTGCATCATTTTACTACCTTGATAGATTATGGGGAAATATTAACGCCACCTCTTCTGTTCGTAATATTAACAAAAATTTTCTGCTATACTACTATTATATATATTCTAAGTTGCCAACCAGGATGGACAAGAAGGAGCTAGGGTTACCAGCCTCCAGGTGGGAGCGGGTATCCCCTGGTTTTGTGGGCTCTTGCCCACTACCAGCCAGTTGGCTAGCAAGGGAAGCCCCGCTCCCAAAAGTCACAACCTGGTGTGATGTCCCCAACATGATGACATCATGCAGAAGTGATGTCATCACACCAGGGACATTGCACAATGACACTCTGGTATTTTGGGCAAAACTCTATGGTAGCCATGGAGTTTTGCCCAAAATAGCAGACTGTTGCCATGATATGTCCCTGGCATGATGATGTCACTTCCAGATGACAGCATCATGTCAGGGATGTTGTGTGTGGTGACATCACCCTGCCCCCCCACTCAAAGAAAGCTCCTTCCCACCCCCCACCAGTAAGACCCTAGGACCTGGCAACCCTAGAAAAAGCTGAGACCAAAACTGAAAAATTAGTCGGGGGGAGAAAAAAAATAGAAGTAGGGATAGATGAACAGCAGATCATGAAAGGAACACAGTATTTAAAAGAGAGAAATTAAGGAAAAGACAATGAACATTCTTTTTTTAAAAAGTTTCCTACTACACACTTAACAGGGCTGTCCCTTTGCAAGATCTTGCTGCACAGACAAAACCATGAAGCTGGGTGGAACTTAAGGATGAGGGAAACCATAGAATGGTAGAGATAACAACCTTATCAGGAGGCTCGCTGGCAAGATCTTGCGGCACAGACAAAACCATGAAGCTGTGTGGAACTAAAGGATGAGGGAAACCATAGACCGGTAGAGATAACAACCTTATCAGGAGGCTGCATCCTAGCAATAACTGTAGCTTGTCCTGGCTGGCCTTGCATTGCTCTAATACTGTTTCAGCTGGATCTGAGAAGCAAGGGTTTCCCTCAGTCTCCTAGTAAACATTGTAGAAAGACCCAACCAACAGAGTCAGAAGAACTTGGCACTTTTGCATTCCTGTTCTAAACCAGATGTTATCCCAATTCTGAGTAAGTGATACAGGGATGGGAGTTTCATACAGCAAATTCCATTCCATTAATGAGTCATCTCTGAAGTGCTCTGACCATTTCAAACAGTGCAGCTTTTCCCCCCAACCAAAACCAAAAACCAACCAAAATCAAGGAAGACTGTGTGGCGAAAAAGGGCAAGGGGGGGGGAGTGGCACTATTGGAAGCACTACAGATATTTTAAACAGCAGACTACAGCAATTCAGAAGCACAAAGAAGAGGTGAAAACAGAAGAAAGCAGTTTACCTTAAAATAGGCTTGCCAGTCCCCAGGTGGGGGCAGGGGATCCCCTGCTTTTGCTGGCTCCAGCCCACAGCCGGCTGTTGGGGGAAAACCCACCCGAAAACAGATGTCCCTGAGCAACATCACCAACATGCTGATGTCATTTCCGGAACTGATATCATTGCATCGCTGATGTTGGGGGCAACACTTGGCTCTTTTGGGCAAAACTCTATGGTTTGTAAGCCATTTTTTCCATAGAGTTTTGTCCAAATATTAGACCATTGCCCTGACATCACTGACGCAATGACATCACTTCTGGAACCTTGGAATGCCCCCAAATCCCCCCACTGGCAGGAAGAAGGCACCTGACAACCCTACCTCAAAAATGGCTCAACCCCACTTTGACTCACAATGGCCCCGGTCACACGGAGCATTAGGCATGCTAGAGAGACGGAAGATAGGTGGATTTTCCAGGTGCAATCTCACCGCCACATCTGGGAAGCGTACAGCTCCCAAGGCTCACCCGAGGCTTCACTCAGAAGATGCACTGTAAAAAACTAGTACCTCCGAGGTACTAGATTACAGAAACCGCGGGGCAAGGGTGGGCGTCAGATCACGTTTCTGGTGTTAGCTCGTGGCATCCGGCGCCCGCCCATGTCCCGTCACGAAAACCTTTTTTTTGTCAAGTCTCCATGCTTCTCCAAGCTTCTTTGCCGCGCCGCAGGAGTGAGGTATGATCGGCACCTCCCCCCAACCTCGGGACGTTGGCGGGACGTCGGGCGGGATGTTTGATCCGGCTGCCACGCGGTAGTTCGCTCTGGGGCAAACAGCCACGCCTCCCCCCGCGATATCCGCCCCGTGTGACCGGGGCCAATAATGGGTTTATCAGCTGCCTAGGGAAGAAGTGAGCTCCCTCTCACTGGCAGTCTTTAAGCAGCAGCTAGACAAACACTTGTCAGGGATGTTCTAGGCTAATCCTGCATTGAGCAAGGGGTTGGACTAGATGGCCTGTATGGCCCCTTCCAACTCTGTGATTCTATTATTCTATGATGCAAGCAGCTTTGCATGAAAAGGTAAATAAAATCTGTTAGCAGCCAGTTGCAAGAACAGTTGTGTCTGAAATGACAAAAAATGAGTCAGCAACTGGCTACTAAAACAGATTACAAAGGCTGTTTGAAAGGGGCCCTCCTGTTTACTGTGCTGTGTTTTCCTTGTGCCACTTGTGGCTGCAGTGTAGAACTGCATTAAAAGTTTTTTTAAAAAAATTTAAGTAAGTACATTTAGTGACTGCAGTATGAGGCTGGCTTCAGGGGTCTTCCAGCTGATTTGGTCCCCAAGAATTTTGTCCCCTCAAGTTCCCCCCCTCTCCTTGGAAACATCCTAACATGCAAGATTTTACATTAGGCATATGATTACTAAAGCCCAATACTTGCTACTAGTTTAGTAATGCCTGTGAATAAATACTTTCCTAATCTTCATGGCTGAGGTATCTATTTATCACATTTTTAACCTGCCATTCCTTCATGGAGCTCAGGACAGTATATATGGATCCTCCTTCCACATTTTATCCACATAATAACCCTATGAGGTAAATTAAGCTGAGGAGAGTGATTGACCTAAGGCTAGCCAGTGAGCTTCTTGGCCAAGTGGAGATCCAGGTCTCCTTAGTGTTAACCTCTACATCACACTTGTTCTCCCTTATTTTTTGTACCAACTTATACTTGTTGATCCAAGTAACAGGACAATTACACCTAGTTACTCAACAAGAAAGGGTCTGTTTCCACTTCCTGTCAGTAGCACAGACCCCACAGGCCCTGCCTCAAATATGGCAATGATCACATAGGAAAATGGTAGCATGGATCATGTTGTAGCTTCAGCAGTTGTGGGGTGGCTGTCAGCTGTACCAGTTCTCATGAATGTCATGCTAACAAGCATTTCTCTGGTTGAAGAAGCCCTTTAGCTATATGAATGTAAATGACACTACATGAACTGAGACTCAGTTTTCCTATGCAGTGGTACTGATCATACTGATCATATGCATAGGTTGTTGACAGAGATGTAATTCAAGGATAAATTGTTTTATTTAGGATTTCTCTAGAACAATACAAATTGTTAGTAATATATCTATGTGGCTCATTATTATTAAAATAATATAAATTAATGATGAGGGTTAATATGTAACACTGGATGCAAGTTAATGCATAGACAATTATGTCATTGCGGAGACAGGAATAGATAATCTGCCTGTATTTTCTAGCATTGTGATAACATGAATTAAAACAGCACTATTTTACATGATGTACATGCTGTTCCTGAAAGGCAGTTTTCAGCATTAAAACTATTTTGAAATATTTTAAATTACTTACATTATAAATATTATAATATTATTGTATAAAAATAAATAAATGAAATACTTCAGAAACCTAATCTAACTTGTCTTTACAAAGCAAGGACAACTAGAAATCTGTTCTTAACCAGTATTGTATAATAATAAATAAATGAAATACTTCAGAAACCTAATCTAACTTGTCTTTACAAAGCAAGGACAACTAGAAACCTGTTCTTAACCAGTATTTTGTTTATTTCCCAACAGGTTTTCCCTTTTCCCCCAAAAGATTTACGGCTTTTGTTTCATCCCTCACAGTATTTGGATGAGAACAAAAGCAAGTTAAGATTTTTTAAAATTAAAATCTGAATTTTGAAAATATGGTGCTGAGAGATGATAATTTAATACAGCAATAATATAGACATTCTTAAACTCTTAATCTGAATTCTACAGCACACAGAAGATGAATCTACATTGTAAACCACCCTGAGCCCTGCGTAAGCAGGGAAGGGCGGTTAAGAAATCTAATGAAATAAATAAATAAATACTTAAGATATTCAGCCAATGTTATGGCACCATGTAATTAAAAAATTAACCACCCCTTCCAAATGATGATGAAAAGGCTGACAATCTGTTGTCTTCTTTAATAATTTTTAAGACAAGTATGCATGTAAAATATTTGGGCTGAGTTTTCCAGTTCAATCCAGCCACTGCCTGATATTCCATGCACTATGTTCCTTTCCCACTCAAATTACTTCTGTATTTTCTCCTATTAGTCTCTCTTATATTAAGACTGTCCTAATTATGGTAACAGTTTGAAGAGGTCATAAACATGACTGATAAGTCTTATCCAGTTCCCAGTATTTGAAATTTTGTTCTCCAAAATGCCTTGACATCAGAATTGACTGTGCACTTCGACAACAGAACCCAAATGTTTAGAAGCCACCAGCAAATCCCAAATTCATGGAGTTATCTTGGAAAGTCTCACATTTATCTAAGTTTGGTCACTTTATGTTACATGTTCTACGGTACATTTTGATTTGAGAAAGGGCAGCACAATCTCGTTTCCTACTAACTGGAACAAATTTTAAATTTGATACTGTTTCTATGAGTTTTTCTCCTTGTTATATTAAAAATTATTTGTCATGATGAGTAAGAGATCGGATATACTCAAAGAACAATGTCTTTGACATAAAAGTTTGCTTTCTGTAACATATTCTATAAACTAAAAAACAATCATTTAAATTTCATAGTAATTAATACACTGGTACAGTGGAGAAGTTTTGTGACTTTTCTTAAAAGTGTAATATTTCCACTTGTAAACAGTGGATTTGAAAACCATCAGTCTCACAGTAGGAGCAAACATCTGCAAGGATGGATAGTGCCTTTAAAATATACAGAATCAACAACAACAGAAAATGTTTCGGGACCTGCCAAAAGGACATAACTGTGATTAATTGCTTTTGACTCCAATTCCTGATTAAGATTTCTGACTTGAGGAATTATCAGCAGAAGACAATGCATCCAAGTTTACGCTATATATCAGTAATGAAACAGTACCAGAAGATATTCTATGACTATGTACGACTGAAAACATTTTATAGAGAAAGGTCTTGTTTTATTTGGCAGGCTTCCACGACCTCCTACTGCTGACAAAACGAGCAGCAATTCCTGTTTGAAGTGCACCAGAAGATGATCTCGACTTCTACAGAAGCAGCTTCTTTAGAGCGTTTACAGGATTTATCTCTAAATTAATATTTTTGTCGAACACTCTCACTGTACACCTTACATAATCTTTAAATTATAGGAAGATGCTAGAAGGGTATTCTGAGTCTCGGCTGCTGAAGTAATGCTAGGGATTTATTGCTCTCTGAAGTCGACATTTGTAACTGACCTACAGCACACCAGGCCTGCTATTTCCCTTTCTTGATTCATGGTAAGTGCAGCTGTCTCCAAATAACCCTCCAGAGTCCATTAATGCCCAGTGCATCCCCTCGTGGTAAATATATGCACATCTCTGGGCCCATTTTGGAATGTTCAGTTGCTAGGAAGTCAACAAAATTAGATATTTCTATTATAATTCATTTACAAAATATTTTTTAAAATACCAGTGCAGCTATGGTTATCAAAATTTTCATATTTATGCTTACATTGAAATAAGCAATTATTGTAAATACACAGCCATTGACTAAAAGAGTAAAAATTATATCTCATTTGCTTGATGGATTTTTAATCTTCCCTTAGAATAGTCCCTGGGCTTCTACGCTGTCTTGGTTACAAGCAGCACACACAAGATGCAACTAATTAACAAAACCTTTCTACAGAATGATGCTAAGGTAAATATTGAAAAAAGGAGGGAAAGCAAATTTTTAAAATGTCAGCAAGCCCTGTTCTTGGTTTTCATTAAGAAAAAAACAGACATTGTTTTTAGACTTGGAAAAGTTATTAGCGGCATTCGACTGAGCAAAAAGCGCTGCCTTGTTGCCTTTGTTTAAACATCAGTGATGGGGGGTGCCATTGTCTAATCTGTCAGATTAGATGAGCATGTGTATTTAGGGGTGCTAAGATGTGCTGCTACACCTGCTGTGCAAAGCTGAGAATTCACAACTCTTCTGACTATTAAAATGTGTTGTGCTGGGAGCTCCTTCATTGTAAAGGAACTGTTGGTGGTTGCATGTTTGCAGTGTCACAAGTGTCAGACCTGATAACAATCATCATAATCACTCCAAAATAACCTCCTATTTTGACCATTCAATGTTAATGTGCAAGAAATTAAAGGCCAGGTAGCTAATTTTTTTGTGTGCTGTTCAGTTGACTGCCCACTGCTTTTGTCGACAATCAAAAATGTCTTTTATTGTTTTAAAAAACTTATTCATGCAGAAATAGCCACCAAAGAACATTCACCTGCAGCATAGTTTTTCATTTTAAAAATGCCAATGTCAAACAAAAGGAGGACAAGGTACTTAGTTGGCATTTTAGCAAGCCATCCATTTCTGTTAAGGAATTATTTCTTCAGTTATATGACATTTGATATTTAACAGGAGCCATTGCTAATGTCATCAGTTTTGTGTTTGTTGCAGATTCACACAATGTTACTTTTTTTTGTTCGGCTGTACATGCTTAATCTTCAGAGACATTATCATGAGTTTGTTTCTTTGTATAGCACCTTCAGTGCACATGGCACTTTACCAAGCAACAAGAGTAACCTGCCATAAGATATTTCAGTTGTTTGTTGGGTTTCAGTTCTCTCCACAGAAAACAGCTATGGATTTTGATCGCTCCCAATGCAAAGCTTTTTGCAGGAATAATTACATCCTGATTTGATTTTTGTTTTGTTCATAGATACTTCTGTTTTAGTAGGTACCTCGAGTTTATTTATTTATAAAACTTTCCCCAAGAAATGTCCAAAGTGATGAATATAGAATAAAACAACAGTAGCAATATTCTAACTTTCTGAAACTTTGATTGAAACTTAGAACTACACAGGATAGAGAATGTATGTTGTTGTGTTTCTATTTCTGCCCCCTCCGCTATTATATTCCAAATCTGATGGCAGATTTAAAATATGTGGGCAAAACAAATGCTACACCTTAATATAATCTGGCAACTGAACTTTATAAAATTATGCCTAAGCAAGTTCCACATTGTTGTCATTTTTACAATAACTGATTGACTCACCATGGAATGAATCTATATATCTAATTCCCAACAGTGCCCCGTATGTGCGGATACTCATTTCCACAGAGAGGGAGCACATGGAAGGTAAAGAAATTTTTCTGCACACATGGGGCATTCCCTGGGTGTGCAGAAAAATCTTATATCTTAAAAAAAGGATACGGGGGATACTTAAATCCCCCCAAAAAAATACAACAGCTTTTCCTGCTCATTCACAGAGAATGGACTTACCAAAGATGAGGAACCTTCTCTCCCCTACATAAGAATATAAGAATATAAGAGAAGCCAATGGCCCATCCAGTCCAATGCTCTGTCACACAGTGGCTAAAAATACCAGGTGCCATCAGGAAGTCCACCAGTGGGGCCAGTCTCTCTCCCTCCTTGGAAAGTGACTATTTTGAGCACATGACTGCCCTTAGCAATGGCTTGCCTAGCAACGAGGCCTTCTGCAGGCTTTTCCACTCTTGGAAAGCTGAGTGCGAAGAGGGACAGAAAGTGATGGGTGGCTTTGTGGCTGAGCCTGCACTGGCTCAGCCTCCCAGGCACTGCCACTGCTGGTGGGCTCAAAGTTAGGAGAAAAGGAGGGGAAAAAGAAGGGGGGAGTAGCTTGGGGGAGAGAGAGAAAGGGAAAGATGGGGGTATTTGCTTGGGGGGAGAGAAAGAAGGAGGATTGACTTGAGGAGGGAGGGATAGAGAGAGAGAAAGACAAAGAAAGAGGGATCAACTTGGTGGAGGGTTGGAAAAAAAGAAGAAGGAAGGTTCAGCTTGGTGAGAGAAAGAAAGGGGGACAGGGGAGAGAGGGAAGGAAGCAAAAGTGGAGGAATGCCCCCTCCCCACATGTTTCTTGCGGGTCTCCCCTTGTAGTCCATAATTTTGATGGGTCTTTCTAGGGACCTTAGACCTGCATGGCTTCATTAATTCAGGGAGGACATGACAATTCAGAAAATTCTCAGACCAGCCATAACTTGCATAAACAGTCTGCTGTGCCAATGTGGCATGCACATTCTTCTCAGGTCTGCATTCCTATCTCTGGTCTGAAATGAGGTTGACAAAGAGAATAAATTAAACATATCAATTCCTGTGTCCCCCCCCCTTGACAAATTCAATTCCACTGCCCCCCCCCCCCCCCCGTTTTAAGGAAAGCAATCCAAAGGATGATATTTTGTTTGTTATAATATGATAATGACAAGAACAGTGAATTATTATTGGCCATGCAGCATAATACTAGAAAGGAAAGAAAACTAAGAAAATTTAGCTACTGTAATGGAATTGTGGTTCCTCTCTGTGCTTCATATTCTGAAGTACAATTTAGGTATACAGTCACTGTAAAGAGACTGTTAAATTCCACAAGTACAGCAACAGCTTAATACAGAAGGCCATAATGTTTGGAGGCTGCTTACCACATTGGGATCCCCAATCAGACAACTACACTAAGAATCACATGCCCAGAAGACAGTGATATGACCATGGAGGTGATCCATGTGAAACACTATGCAGAGGATGAATAGCTTCCAGGTGGCCCATGTGTAGGGTCACTTCCATGTGGAAATATTTCCAGTAGCCTGCATAGGCTGGCTTTAATGATTGAATTGGCTCCAACTAGCAATATGCATATATGAGTATCTCACAGCCTACATTTAGTTATATCACTTGTGGAATGCTAACAAGATTTCCAAAGGACACAAACCAAGATGAAGGATAGTACAAATGAGCCTGATATCCTTCCACTACATAGGCCATTTCTAATGACTAGGACAGAGTATGAATATGTGAGAAGTAACCTATAGAACAGGCTGTAACAGCTAATGAACAGCTGAATAGCTTGAAAAATCGGCTTGTCTGCATGTGGCAGGGGAATGGAAGGTGAGCTAAACCAATGGGTATTTGGGTATCCTTAAAAGAGAGGATTCTCTGTCTCAAGACCACAGCCTTAAATCTGTTATGCAAGAAGAACAGGGGATATACCTAAACTTCAGATGGTATCAAGCTTGAATGGAGCAGTTCTGAGGCTGGATCTGCACATCACTGAATATTAAACTATTTTAATTATTTATTTCCTGGATTTTCCAGTCTGGAGGGAAAATCCAGGAGGCAGGTGATTACAAAAACACAATACTTAATCATGTGCGGACTCTACCTGAGCCTCCCAGAAACTGGAAGATGAAAACATTACCCAAGATCTATAAACAAAGTGTACCACTGCTCAAAACCACTGTTAAGGTGCTCACTTTCCAGACTAATGACTGAAATGATTTTTTAAAACAGAAAACTAATACATTTTAGACTTGATGAGCTTCACTCACACGAATGTTTTCCTCTTATTACCCAAGGCTCGGCTAGCTTCATTTTTGAAAAAAGTGCCAAAATATTTCCATGTCAAACTTTTTAAAAAAGCACCTCCTAACACAGGTGAAACATTTTTATTATAAAAAGGATAAAATTATCTAGATTTTTTTTAAAAAAATGAACTAAAAATACAACTTGAGAGTCCCTCTGTTCATTCATTGTCATCCCTTTGGTGATTTAAAACAATGGTTGAGATGCAGGAGGCAGCGTTCAGTGCTCTGGAAGCCTGATCAATTTAAGTGTGACATTCTGTAAAATATGAAAAAATACAGATAATGTGAAATGACATATTGCACCAAAAAAGGGTAATGAAATAGGACCATAAAATTGAAAAGTGAGAAGAAAAGCTTTGACTGACCACTTCAAATCCCTGTTTAGCCAATGGAACAGAAAATGTTATAGAGTATAAAGCAAAGGCAGGGAAAGGGCTATTCATACTCTGCTTCAGTTGATAGGATGAGTATATTATTATGGTTGACTAGAAGGTTGGGTTGTGTCAGCATCAGTTTAATAGAAGTGTTAAATTTGAATTTTTGAAACCTCTGTACAATGGCAAAAAACCCTACAAAATTATTTGAGCAGTTATTTAACAGCAAACAAGGATAAAAGAATATAAATATTTTCATAACTTACCCGTAAAGCTATCCAGATGGCTTGTTGATATTTTTCTTGCAGTACAGCCTTATGACAAATTGAGAACTGGGCTGACCATCCAAATAGGTGATCAAGGAGGCTGTGTTGCACAGACTTTCTGTGGACTACATCAGTGGGAAGGGCTTAATCAGGCAGATCTGCTGGATATTTCTGTCTATCTGTCTGTCTATCTTATATCAGTACGTGGCCATGAACGTATTGCTCACTAAATGTTATGCCATGCTATGCATCAGGGGTCATTTCCTGCAGGAGTGCACAGGAGCAGAGCTCCGGCAGTAAAGAGCCCAGGGGGCAGGCACATGCAACAAGCCCCACCCCCTGCTCCCTACAGCCCGGCCCCCTGGCCCCCTGGTCCCAAACAGTCCAGTGGCACCTTTAAGACCAAGTTTTATTCAGGTACAAGCTCTCCCTCCTCTGCGAGGACAGATCTGCACATCCCCACCCCCCCAGCTAGCAATCCAAAACAGTCCAGTGGAGCTTGAGGAGTGGCTGTTTCCCTCTGACACACTTCTGGTGATGTCAGGGGGTGTGACATATGCAAATAAGTTATGCTAATGAGTTATGCTAATGAGGTCCTGCACCTCTTTTTCTATGAAATGACCCCTGCTACGCATGGAAAGAGGCTTGAGGAATGGCTGGACAGAGGGGTAATTAAAAGTCTCTTTACCCTTCCTTTGAACTGCCCACCTCCTCCAGTACTTCCCCACAAGCTCCAAGACACACTATAGAAGCTCTCAGCAATGCACCTTTGACCCAAAGGGCAGTGGCATAGATCTGGGAGGTGACAATGGCCACAAGCTGTGCCCATTGCCACCTCCTACATTGTACCCTCTGCCAGTTTGGGCAGTAAACCTGCCCTGATTTTCTCAACCTCTGTGCCAAGGTGTGTGGATTTGCTCCCTCTCATTAAGCCTTGTTCTTTAAATAATGTGCCAAAAGTTGGGAAAATGACCTCACAGAACCAGTTCCAATCAATGAGGTTTAAAAATAAACAGATGCCATTGAAGATTCACAACTTTCTGTGGTTTTTGCTGATGTTAATTTAGCTTTCTTTCTTGTAATTCATAGTCAATAGCAATGACAGAGATAGTCCTTTGCAGATGGGACTTTCATGTGCATATGGTAGTAGGGGCGGGGTTTTCCCTGATTTTGGGCCCCCCAATCTGCCACTGGTCAGCTGGCTGGTTGGGGGAGCGCTGCCCCTGAACAGCCCTGCTGTGCCCAGCATGATGACATCACCTGGAAGTTATGTCATCACACCAGGCATGTCACTTAGGAGATGCTCTAGCATTTGGCTAAAAACTCTATGGTGCCTGGCACGATGATATCACTTTCAGGTGACGTCATTATGGCATGTGCAGGAAAATCCTGGGAAGAAGTATGGAGCCCCACCTGCCAGCAGAAGGTAAGCACCTGGCAACCCTAGTAGGGAGTGTGATTGTGTCTGTTGGCCCCACCCCTACATGCATTCAAGATATCTGCAGAAAATCTGTGTGCATACCCAGTGAACATGCACAGGCAGGGTGCCCAACTGCATGGACAGAGCTTTCTGCAGACATGTACTAGCTTTCTGTAGATGTTATGCTGAAAGTAGTCCTGTACACATAACCCTTCTACACATTGAGTGAATGTGCAGACAGGGAGAGCTAGCATGAGCATGCAGACCCTGCCTCTGCCTTCATATGATCACCAGCCTGTGAGCACAGTGTCTATGTGCAGAGAAAGTGTCAGCAGATATGCTCCCTCTCTGGGATTGGCAATATTTGGAAAGCAGCATGCCCATGGACATTTCTTCTGTGTATTTGGACTGTGCAGATAACTCAACAATTGTGTGGTGGTATTGGGCAGAGCCCATGCACTCATGCCTCCTCTTCCATCCCTCATGTTCAGTCAATACACAGAAAAGTTAAGAACATAAGGGAAGCCATGTTGGATCAGACCAATGGCCCATCCAGTCCACACAGTGACCAAAACTGAGGTGCTATCAGGGGCCAGAACTCCATCAGTGGCCAAAACCCAGGGGCCAGAACTCCAGAAGTCCTCCCACTGTCAGCCCATAGACACCAAGAATACAGAGCATCACTTCCCAGACAGTGTTCCATCTATACCTTGTAACTATTAGCTAACTGCTCCATATGTTTATCCAATTCCCTCTTGAAGCTGTCTATGCTTGTAGCTGCCACCACTTCCTGTGGCAGTGAATTCCACGTGTTGATTACTCTTTGGGTGAAGAAGTATTTCCTTTTATCTGTTCTAAGTCTACTGCTCATTAATTTCATTGAGTGCCCATGAGTTCTTGTATTGTGAGAAAGGGCAAAAAGTACTTCTTTCTCTGCCTTCTCTGTCCCATACATAATTTTGCAATCCTCTATCATGTCACCCCTCAGTCATCATTTCTCCAAACTAAAAAGTCCTAAGCTCTTTAACCTTTCTTCATAGGGAAGGTGTTCCATCTCCTTAATCATTTTAGTTGCCCTTTTCTGCACCTTTTCCAATGCTATAATATATTTTTTGAGGTATAATGACCAGAACTGCGCACAGTATTCCAAATAAGGCCACACCATAGATTTATACAGAGGCATCAAAATATGGGATGATTTGTTTTCAATCCCCTTTCTAATAATCCCCAGCATAACATTTGCCTTTTTTATTGCAGTCACACACTGGGTGATTTCCCACAAGCGCTGCTCCACACTCACTCTTCTCTTTGGCCTGATGGTACGTGTCAATTTCACACAAGCTGCTGCGCGACCGCGCATTTTGCCCCGCAGCTTCACGCGATTTCCCCCGCGTCTACTCAATTCTGTTTTTTGAGGATTGAGTCAACGCGGGGGAAATCGTGCGAAGCTGCGGGGCATTGTGTGAAATTGACATGTACCATCGGGGCAAAAGGGGGGAGTGCGCGCGGAGCAGCGCTTGTGGGAAATCACCCACTGAGTCAACATCTTCAGTGACTTATCTACCATGATTCCAAGATCTCTCACCTGGTCAGTTACTGCCACTTCAGACCCCATCAACGTATATTTACAATTATTATTATTTTTGCTCCAATGTGCCTTACTTTGCACTTGGCCATATTTAACCTCATTTGCCACATTGATGCCCACTTGTCCAGCCTCAACAGATCCCTCTGGAGCGCCTCACAGTCCTCCTTGGTTATCACTGCCCTGAACAACTTTGTGTTATCTGCTTACTCCCAAATCCAAATAATTAACAAACAAGTTAAAAAGCACCAGACTGAGTACTGAGCCCTGAGGTACCCCACTGCTTAGCAACTTCCACTGTGAAAACTGCCCATTTATAGTCTCTGTTTTCTGTTAATCTACCAGTTTTTTTAATTCACAAGAGGTCTTGTCCTCTTATCCCATGACTGCTGAGTTTATTCAGGAGCTTTAAATGAGG
This sequence comes from Gekko japonicus, assembly GCF_001447785.1. Lineage (NCBI taxonomy): Eukaryota > Metazoa > Chordata > Lepidosauria > Squamata > Gekkonidae > Gekko > Gekko japonicus. Next base: position 141,917 of record NW_015176470.1, on the reverse strand, counting down.
ACTATCAGATGAGGCTTTACAAATACCAGAGGAAAGAAGAAAAGTAAAAAGCAAAGGTGAAAAGATTTACCCAACTGAATGCAGATTTCCAGAGAACAGCAAGGAGAGATAAGGAGGCTTTCCTGAATGAACAATGCAAAGTAATAGAGGAAAACAGTAAAATGGGAATGACTAGAGATCTCTTCAAGAAAACTGGAGAAATTAAGGGAATGTTCTGTGCAAAACTGGCCATGATAAAGGACAAAAATAGTAGAGACCTAACAGAAGCAGAGGAGATTAGGAAGAGATGGCAAGAATACACAGAAGAACTATACAAGAAGAACCTCAATGTCCTTGACAACCACGACTGTGTGATCACTGACCTCGAGCCAGACATCCTGGAGTGTGAAGTCAAATGGGCCTTAGAAAGCATTCCAACAACAAAGCTAGCAGAGGTGATGGTATCCCAGCTGAGCTATTCAAAGTCTTAATAGATGCTGCTGCTAAAGTGCTCCACTCCATATGCCAGGAAATTTGGAAAACGCAGCAGTGGCCACAGGATTGGAAAAGGTCAGTTTATTTCCAATCCAAAAGAAGGGCAATGCCAAGGAATGTTCAAACTATCACACAATTGCACTCATTTCACATGCTAGCAATGTCATGCTCAAGATCCTACAAGCTAGGCTTCAGCAGTACATGGATAGGGAACTGCCAGAAGTACAGTTTCAAAGAAGTAGAGGACCTATAGATCAAATTGCCAACATTCACTGGATTATGGAGAAAGCAAGGGAGTACCAGAAAAACATATACTTCTGCTGCATTGACTACACTAAAGCCTTTGATTATATGGATCACAGCAAACTGTGGCAAGTACTTAAAGAGATGGGTGTATCAGACCACCTCACATATCTCCTGAGAAACTCTGACGGGCCACGGACGGACTTTACTCTGTCTGATTGCGCAAGCACGCTCTCATGCCATCAGGATGACTCACCCGTGGTTGCATCTGATAACACAGTGAAGGGCTGAGCCCGCAGCTTGAAAGGGCTGTGTGATCTCGCAACTGCATGTCAAATTCCTTCGGAGGAATTGCTGGGAAAAAGATCAACAACTTCAGATATGCAGACGATACCACTCTAATGGCAGAGAGTGAAGAGGACCTAAAGAGCCTCATGCTTAGGGTAAAAGAGGAGAGTGCAAAATTTGGCTTGAATCTCAACATCAAAAAACCTAAGATCATGGCATCAAGCCCCATCACTCCTTGGCAAATAGAAGGGGAAGTAATGGAAGCAGTGACAGACTTCACATTCCTGGGATCCAAGATCACTGCAGATGGTGACTGCAGCCATGAAATTAAAAGACGCCTGCTCCTTGGGAGGAAAGTGTTGGCAAACCTAGACAGCATAATAAAAAGCAGAGACATCACCCTGCCAACAAAAGTCCGTATGGTCAAAGCAATGGTATTCCCAGTAGTAATGTATGGCTGCAAGAGTTGGACCAAAAGGAAGGCCGAGCGCTGAAGAATAGATGCTTTTGAATTATGGTGCTGGAGAAGACTCTTGAGAGTCCCTTGGACTGCAAGGAGATCAAATCAGTCCATCCTAAAAGAAATCAACCCTGACTGTTCCCTGGAAGGCCAGATACTGAAGCTGAAGCTCAAATACTTTGGCCACCAAATGAGAAGGGAGCACTCACTGGAGAAGACCCTCATGCTGGGAAAGATTGAAGGTAAAAGTAGGTGATGGCAAAGGATGTGATGGTTAGACAGTGTTATTGATACAACGAACATGAAATTAAGCAAACTCCAGAGGACAACAGAAGACAGGAGGGCCTGGCATGATGTGGTCCATGGGGTTGTGAAGAGTCAGACTCGAGTGTGCAACTGAACAACAACAACAACTCAAATAAATACATAAACTTAACTGGTATCAGCTTTAGACTGACTGACCTGTAATTTCCCAGATCTCCTCTGGAACATTTTTTTAAAGATAGGGGTTACATTAGCTACCTTGCAGTCCTCAGGAATACAGCCAGATTTCAATGATAGACAGCATATTTTTGTCAGGAGACCCACAAGGCCACATTTGAGTTCTTTCAGAATTCTTAGTATGCCATCTGCGCCTGGTGATTTGTCAGTGTTTCATTTGTCCATCAGTCATAGGACCACCACTCTCAACACCTCTCCTGAAATCAGCGGTTCTGGAATTGGCAAGCACCTCCTATCTTCCACAGTGAAAACAGAGGCAAAAACCCCCCATTTAGCTTCTCTGCCATTTCACTATCATCCTTTAGTAACCCCTTTACCTTTTTTTCATCCAAAGGCCCCACTGCCTCCCTGTCTGGTTTTCTGCTTCAAATGTAGTTGAAGAAACTTTTACTGTTTGTCTTAATTGTTGTTAATGTTGTCATAGACCCTTTTTGCCTGTGTGATTACCTACTTGGATTTTATTTGCTAAAGCCTGTGCTCCCTTTAATTTACCATACTCTGACTAGCCTTTCACTGCTTAAAGGAATCCTTCTTACCTTTTACTGCTTCTATATTATGTGTTCTAAGTTATGTATAGAGTACTTGCAGGGATTGCTCGAGGTGTTTCTTCGCCCTAGACGAAGCGCAGATGCCAACCTCCCGGTGGGACCTGGACACCTGGAGACCCTTTTGCCACCACCGCCGCCTCCTCCTCCCCCCTGCCGCCACTGCTGAAGGGGGGGAGGGAGGCGCGCCCAGAGCCGCAGCTCCACCTCCGTGCTGCATGGCCCCGACGGCAGTGGGGGTGACTCGCTGGCCGCCGCCATGCAGCCTCCTCTGACAGTAAGCCGCTCCCCCCCAATTAATTCTGAGCTGTCTCCAACCCCCCCCCCCCGGCCCTGCTCGCTCTGCTCCCGATCTCTCCTCCCGTCTTTCCCCGCCCCCCCTGCTCCTATTTTTTTCCTTTCATGGTCCAGGGTGCATGTGGATGAAGCCCCTCCGCATGCCCCACTCATTAAAAAGTTTGGGAAAGAAAGGGGAGGGAGGGCGAGCTGCTGCGCTGCCTCCTGCATCCTGGCCGCGTGTCCTGCTGCTGCTGCTGGCAGCAGTGGTGCCGCCAAGTCCCTATGGCCGGGGGCTGGAGGGGGGGTGCCGTGACACGCCTCTCTCCAGCCAAGCCTGCGGTGGGACCCGCTCCTCTGCCTCTGCGGCCCCTGGTAAGGAAAGAAGAAGAAGAAGAGGGTGGGGCACCATCTGAGATGGTCATGGACGTGGGTGGGGTGGCCCCACTCCCTTCTTGCTTCCTTACCCACCCGCTTCTGGGCGCACTGGGCGCCGGACTCAGGGGTGAAAGAGGAGGCAGATAAGGAGTGCTGCGGCGCCAGGAACTCGCTTGGGGGTGGGGGGGCTTTTGGCGGGGGTGAGGGCAGCAGTTTGCCACCCCGATCCAGGGCCCATGCTCTAGGTGAATGTCTAGTTCGCCTAGTGGGTGAGCTGGCCCTGAGTGCTTGCGTGTAATGATAATGATGGCGCCAGCAGGCATTATCTCACTCCCCCCATGTGCTCATTCAGAGTACTTGAAGCTAACATGTGACCCTGGAGGTCCCTTCCATCTCTATGATTCTAGAGCTGCTGTTAAGGAAAAATGACACAGTGACACAGCAACACAATAAGTGTGTGCTGCACTTATGAGCAGATGGAGACTGGAAGACATTCCAAGGCTGATTTAAAGGACACAGAGCCCTCATGCTACTCCATTTTCCAGGGCCCTTTGTTTGTAGCCTATGTACTTTTCCTGTCTTCTTCTATACACAATGGTAAGAAGCATTGTGAAGAGAAATTCTGTTAATTCCTCTTTACCCAGGTTCTCCCTGAAACCCTACAATCTATTTCTTTCCTCCTTTTAAGGAATTTGGAGACTCTTCCTAATCAGTTCTGTTTTGATCAAAGAGAAAGTCAGAGAAGGGAAGTAGGAAGGGAGGTTCTGCAGAATTTCAGAATTTCACTCTATAGATGCTCAGAGCAGGCAACATCTTCCCATACCTTCCTATCTTCCTGCTATAGCATTGCCATGTGGTGTGTAACATAAAACAACTGCAAGTGCGTACTGAAGTTACAAAAGAACGTATTGATTTCTCATCAAAGACTAAGTAGAGGAATGAAAGATAAATCCCTCTTTTTAAAAGAGAAAAAAGAATAAGAGGAACAAAGGTCTATATCTAAAAGAGTGAATTTTGAAAATAGAGGAATGCCTCTCCACATAAAATGCTAACCAATTGCAACTGAGATTATAAAAGGTGATATATAAGACATATATGTGTGAAACATATAAACCTGACCCACTTTCACATATCTGTTCACCATATCCTGGATTAAAGTATAAACAGAATCTTCAAATAACAACAGAGAATTAAATAAATGTTTGTTATTGAAGTATAACATTGCAAATGTTTGAATACAGTTGGCTGTTTGAAACGCCATATTATTTAGTTCTGTGGTTCAGTGCTATTTCTCTCTTTTTTTTCTGGAAACAATTTTTTTAAAGACCTTGCAATTTTTAAGGTAGATAGTTGTCCATTTTTATCATAATTATAAAAACTATAATCATAAAAAGAATATTATTCTATTCCCTTTCTTTTATGTCCGGGACACAATTACATATCAGCACTGAGATGACCCATTTCAAAATTCCTGAGATCACATTTCATCAAAACCTTTATATAAAACAATTGTGTCCACATCAATGAAATAATGAAAAGACATTCTGTGGGATGAATCCTTCTTAAAAATATATGTTTTATGGAAGTTATGAACAATTCCTAAAGACTGTTAGATTTGTCACATCGTATACCTAGGACAGCTAGGAGGAATCAATATTCTGACTTAGATTTTTATGTGCCAGATTAGTCTTTATATTTGTTTTGATAGAAAAGCAGGCAACAGCCTATTTCATGGACAATAAATTCAAGATAGTAATGAGGAGCTCGGATTGCCTCAGCTAACTGTGCCCAGATTGGAGGGTCACGTCTTTGACACAGATCTAGTATGGTCTTTAATGAATCAATATACTTGATTAGAATTGCTGTATTTTTATGGCACAAAATAGCTTTGCATGGAAAACTGGCTCATTTCAAAAGGCGGGCAGAGAGAATAATTTTGAAGGGGGGGGGAGAATCCAAAACAAAAAAGAGCTACTATGTTTCAGCAAAGTTGGTGATATGTGTGTTCCTTTTAGGAACATTGCAAGATTTTCTTTGTTAGTACTAATATGACTGAATCCAAACAAACACATTGCTACTATTCCTGAGCATCATTAATGCCCTTTTGATACTAAGAATTTCTTTCCATGGCCACACAATAGTTTTCTCTCCTGAAGTGTTAGCCTGGTTGAAGGAGCAGCCCATTATGAGCAATTTCTTCCCCTCTTTCCCAACACACATTAAATATGATTACTTTTGTTCTTTATTTTACGTATATTTTTATATATGTTCATTGACAGTGTAATCCTAAACAAAGTTATACCCCACTTAGAATTCCACTGCTGTAGTTTCCACATTGTTCACTTCTAGTTCTATCTATTCCCTAAATTCCCTGCCTTCTGACTCTTGTTTTAAACATCAGAAACTAAGCCACACTTTGAGATTTCTCAGTTGGATTACTTGTATTTTGCAAGGGGTGATGCAATTTGCTTGCTTTTATGTATTTGCTGAGAAATATCCCAGTCATTAACAACATATACATTTTGTAAATCACAATATTTCTGCATACCACCCCAAATGCACGGATTATCTGTTTATATAAGTAATAGATCCAGGAAGAACATGGTAGGAAAGGAGGAGGAGGAGGAGGAGAGTTAGTTTTTATACCCTTCACAACCCAAAAGAGCCTCAGAGCAGCTTATAATCGCCTTCCCTTCCTCTCCCCACAACAGGCACCCTGTGAAGTAGGTGGGACTGAGAGAGTTCTGAGAGTACTATGGAACCCAAAGTCACCAGCTGGCTTCATGTGGAGGAGTGAGGAATCAAACCTGCTTCTCTGCTCTTAACCACTACACCACACTAGCTCTCAAACTCAAGTAAATAACTCAAACAACTTAACACAGTGTAAGTAAAGCAACTTAACACAGTATATTCTTCACTCTCCATGATACTCAATCGATGTGAAAATCAAAATATTTCTCAAATGCAAGTCATGTTGAAGAGCCTACAGGATGTTCTTGCTTCCACATTTGATTGTCACATCTCTTTGTAAACACTGGAAAGTGATCAAGAAAAGCCTACCCCTTAACTATCTGATTAAGGTACAATAGTTCCTGCCGTACTCTTGAGTAAATTAATTCTTCGCTTAGAAAGCTGTTCTGTACAATTCAGAAAACTCCTTATTTCAAGTACATCCTAGAATGTAAACAAGGAGCTTTGAGGAGTTTTTCAGTGTACACCAGGATCAGTTTATGGCCTCTGGAAAAAAATATCACATCACAGCTATTATAACTGGGTCAGAATCAGTGGACACATCTCACATTACCCACCACATGGTGTAAAATCTATAAAGTGCAATCTTACACAGAGTCACTTCAGCATAAACCCATCAATTTCAGTGGCCTTAAACTAGGGCCTGCCAGGTCTTTCACTATAGTGGGGCACCTTCTGCAAGCAGCCTGGGTCATTTGCTGCTGCTCTGTACAGTGGTGGGGGGGATGGGGGGGAATACATATGGTTCTGATGCTGTGATGTCATTTCTAGCATGACTCCATAAGGGACACTCTAGGACAGTGGTTCTCAACCTTCCTAACCCTTCTCAACCTTCCTAACCCTTTAATACAGTTCCTCATGTTGTGGTGACCCCCAAACATTAAATTATTTTAGTTGCTACTTCATAACTTTAATTATGCTTTAATTATGTTCAATTTGTAACAATGAAAATACATCCTGCATACCAGATATTTACATTGCGATTCATAACAGTAGCAAAATTACAGTTATGAAGTAGCAATGAAAATAACTAAGGTTGAGAAGAATTAAGGTTTAGAACCACTGGTCTTAGGCGACCCCTGTGAATGGGTCATTCAACCCCCAAAGGGGTCGCGACCCACAGGTTGAAAACCGCTGCTCTAGGGGCTTCCCCAAAACTTTACAGTTATAGAGTCCTGGAGCATCACAGCATGGCCTTACATCACTTCCAGGGTAGCGTCAGCACCAGGATGACACTCATTTACATATTCCTGCCCCTGTAATGTCCCACCAATTTCCAGCATTGGCTGACAACCCTGCCTTAACCTGGAGTAACTCTGCACTGAACTTTATGAAAATTAACTAGACCACAGTCCACAGTTTTTGGAGTCTGTGGACACTTTTGGAATTCTTTTTTTTTTCCCGGATACATTTTTTATTGAGTATATCCAGTCTACAAACACACAAATCATTACTCACCATGTTGATATACACATTTCCCGCTTTTTAACACCTGCAATAGCCAAACAAAAAAAGAGAAAACCTCCTGAGGTTACTATTTCATCAACCTAGTCCTTTTTAATCTCATTTAATCCCTCCTCTTTTCTTATGCCCCTATCTTACCCGTTTATTGGGTCCCCATACAACTTTCCCCAAAACATATAATTTATCTTGATACATTCCATAATCTTCAGTTCATTCCTACATCAACTACTACTATCCGTCTTCTTCTGTTCCTGAAAAGAAAAGTTGAAAGGATTTGCCTCCAATTATGGGCGCTATAGAGAAGAACTCTACAGTGGGAGGAAAAACCTCCTCCCTCCCTAAATTTGGAGGTCTTGGGGGGGCAAACTCTTTGCCTCCTTGCTGTACCCTAATCTAACACTTAATACACTAATATAACATTTAACTTCAAAAGGGAATTAGATAAGCATATGGAGCAGAGGTCCATCAGTGGCTATCAGCCACAAGGTATAGATAGGGACTCTGGGGCAAGTGATGCTCTGTCTTCTTGGTGCTTGGGGTTGGGGTCAACAGTGGGAGGGCTTCTAATGTCCTGGCCCTACTGGTGGACCTCCTGATGGCACCTGGTATTTCTGGCCACTGTGTGATACAGAGTGTTGGACTGGATGGGCCTTTGGCCTGATCCAACATTGGCATCTCTTATGTTCTTATGTTCTTATGTAACACTTGCATAATATTCTCCTTAATCATATTTGGAATCCAAGTGTACTCTTATACTAATAAACCCAACTTTCAGTTATTTTTTCATAGTCATGCTATAACCTTAATATCAATACCAGACCACATTATTCCCTTCAAACACCTCCTTCCTTCAGTTTGATAACAGCCTCCACTAATTTCTCCACCCCATTGTCTCATTATATACTGTAAATGTTTTATTATTTAAATTGATCACCAGGTGGCCGAGCGCTAACCATCTGTAGGGAATCTTTTTCTCTCTCAATGTCTTTGCTGCTTCACGTAGTCTTTGTCTTGCGATAAGCACTTCTGGAATGACATCAGCATACAAAAAAAACCCACTGGTATCTTCAAGGGCCAGTCCTTGTTTTTCTTGTGCTAGTTTAAAAAGTTTGTTTCTAGTCTGTAGCTCCTTGAACTCCACAATGAGGTCTTGCGAAACGCCTTCAGGGGCTCTTTTTGATATGTTGATTTGGAAGGCTGAGGTGATTATCTCTTCTGAAGTCTCCGTTTCTCCCACCAATCGGAGAGTCTGCAGAAGCCATTTGTTTAATTCCTCTTCAAGATTTCCTGTCGCACAGAAGTTTGAGGAAACTCCACGGAGTTTCGCTTTTGTTTCTCTTAACCTGGTCTCCTGAAGAATGATTTTGTTATTAGCCCACTTTTCAAATTCTTGTAACTCCAACAAATCATCAGCCATTTTTCTGGCAATTTGAAATGTGGATTCAGCTTTCCCCCCGTCACTTTCAAGGATGAGGTAAGTTCATTTAGTTTTTGATTTATCGGGTCAATTGTGAGCTTGAGCTGAGCAAATTCCTTCCTTAATTGCCCAACATCGCAGCTCAAAGTTTTTATCTCACTTTTTATTTCTTCCTTTATTTCTGTTAGTGCCTGTGTAATCGGAGCCTGGTAACTTTGGTCTAGCTTTCTTCCTGCTGCCACCATTTCTTCCAGCAAAGAAATCTCTTGTTCTGATTCTTTCGAGTCAGCAAAGTCTTTCCTTGGCGGTTTATAAGGCGAGTTTCTAGCTCCCTTTTTTCCTCTAGTTCTTCCCATGCCTGGCATTGAAAGTTTTTACAAAATTACCTTATTTATTGAAGAGCAAAACATTGTTTTCTATTGGGGATAGCAGGAGAGTTTGAGAGCTGCAGCCGACCGGAAGGACAGCCACCACGCCCACCACATGTTTGGAATTCTGACACAGGGTGGTGTGCACAACTATAAAATGGCTGCCCCAGGAGGTGGAGCCCAACACAACATGTCAAGAAGTGAGTTTATAGATAACTTTCAATAGTAACTCTTGTTCCTTAGTTATCCATGGCAATTAAATGCTTATGCAAAATAATTATTTTTTAAAGAACACTTTTATTTATTTATTTATTTATTCAACTTGATATACCGCCCTAATCCCCTTAGGGGTCTCTGGGCGGTTTA
>NW_015176470.1:62386-129886 GCF_001447785.1 Gekko japonicus | reverse complement strand
TAATTGTCCCTATAATAGAAATTTTTATATTTGACTCTGGAATTGAAATGTGTAATAACCTGGCTTCTCTGCATTAACCATTTCAAGGCTACTGAGGTACAGATTGCAAAGTAAAACGATGCCTTTTATCAGCATGGTACTAAAAAAATGTGACTCACTTAGAAAGTCATTAGGATTAATGCAATGTTGGGTTTTTTTACTTAAAAATTTAATTAGCTTAAACACTCAGGGCCAGATTCAGATTTCATATATGCTGGTGAAGATCTGTGTAGTAATGCACTATAGTATTATGTATCAGTTCCAAATCTTGATCACCATGCAGAACATACAAGACAAATAAAAATGAATTAAGCACAGTCTGTGGGTGCTGAAAAAAGCTGACCTATTATGTGGACTTATTGTTTATACTTCAAAGGAACTCCATGTGCTGACGTATACAGTTGCAGGAGCATTTCTTAGAAATGTTGAACTGAACCTCTGATTTTTCAGTACCCCTGCTCCAAGGATAACCCTTGAAGTGCTTTTGCAAAAGATGGCTGATTCTCATGCTCTTGGTATCCCTAAAGTACCTTGACATTGATTATGCTGTGAATTTAAAAACAATCATAACAATCCAATTATTCCATTTCAAATCTACTTTGGAAATAGGATAAGCATTTATACCAGCCCAAACACAGCCAGGAATAAAATAAATTGAGATACTCTGGGTTTAATGTTGTGGTCTAGTAAATACCATGTTGGCAAAAAGCATATTCTCTCATCTGAGCAGATTATCATGGTGCCCACTTGTCAAACCTCCATAGGTGGGTTTCCTCTGTTATCCTTAAAATAAATGGTGTCTCTTTCATTGTGATGAGGCAGAGAGTAGAAACGAGGTTACAATGGGGTTAGTATGGTAAAATCTGGGGGGCATAGTGGCATGGGATAATCAAATGGTAACTCATTTCTGCAGGACCTTATACTTGGGAAGTGCAATTGTAACATCAAATATACAGATCTTCTACACAGTATGGCAAGGTTTCCACAAAGCTAGTGCAGAACTGATACATAACTATCCATTGCCAAGATATAAGTTATATAGGAGATTTGTGATCAGAGATCGCAAAAAATTATTTAACAGTATTAGTGAGTATTATACGGCCATGATTGCATTTGCAAGCTCACGCCCAGACCAATTGTTTAGAATGATCTGGTCTATTACTACTTTGCCGCAAGGCAAACCAAATACTAGGGAATTGACCACTGGCTGCAAGGCTTTTGTGAGCTACTTTGCAGATAAAGTCTTGCTGCTCCTCCATGACCTCCCTACTACGGTTGATACAGTGAGCGAATGCGAGGCTCCATGCACGTCTTCTGGTCAAGTTCTGGATCATTTAGGTCTGCTCAGACTAGAGGAAGTTGACAAATTTCTCCTAACTGTCCACCCTACCACCTGCTCCCTGGATCCATGCCCTTCGTGGCTGATTAAAGCTGGCCACAAGGGGTTTCGAGGTGTCTTGCGGGAGATTATCAACAAGTCCCTCTTGGAGGGACTGCTCCGTGAGGCACTTAAGGAAGCAGTGGTCCACCGTCTCCTGAAAAAGCCATCTTTAGACCCGGCCGAATTGGTCAATTTGTTATGTCCCATGTGAGCTATACTAAATTATTTAAAGTGATATAACTCAAATAAATACTTTTTCATAGATTTAATTAATTGTGAATGCAATTTACATTCAAAATGTAAATTGCAAATATTTTCAGGTAATTTCAGAATACTTTCCTCCCTTCAGAAGAAAATAAGGAAACTTGATTTCAGGTGGGTAGCCAAGCAGCAGAAAAATATTTTAGTCCAGTGGCACCTTTAAGACCAACAAAATTTTATTCAAGGTACTAGCCTGATATCCGTGCTTCACTACGGTATTTAAATTCTGTAAATCCAGTTATAATACTGATGATGTGAAGTCTGAAATGTAACATTTGTTGTAGGAATTCTGATGGAGAAGATTGTAGTGTAAAAAATGAAGTGAGACATACATACTTCCTCCCCCCCTATTGAAGGACCTCTCTTTAGACCACATTGGTGGTTCTGCCCACAAGTGCTAGGATCACCAGGCTGCTTGGTGAGCTCACTCTGGAGCAGGCAACATAGAACTGTCCATTTAAGAAGCAGTAATCTGTTACGTCAACTCCTGCCACCTTTCACGAAAGTGATGGCCTTTCTACTTGTGATCCTGGATTGTTTTACTCATATGGAGATAGTGTTCTGAGCACCTCAGGGTGATCTCACTGGTACTTGGCCTGAGCAGCTCAGTGCTCCACAGGAGTACTATGTGCAAATGTCTTTGTCGCATTCCTAAGTTACCTCCTCCTTGTAGCGTTGGTGTATCTGGCTCGATGTTTGCCAGGAGCTTTCTTGGGGGCAGTAAGAGGTGAGAGGTGTGAGGGGGAGTTAATGTGAGGGAGTGGTGATGCGGTGGCATCAAAATGGCTCCTAGAAATGTTCTTCACTATCTCTCCATGAACATTCATTAACTCAATTACCATGCTGGCTTTTAAAAAAAATGTCTGTTCAGGAGTCTTGAATCGCTAATTTCTGTAACTGTCTTCAACTGTCTGCAGTCTCTTCTAACAACTGGGGGAACACATTTTGCCCCCCCTTAGGGTAACCGCCCCCTTTTTTACAAAAATGCTTCTAATTTGTGTTACATTTAAAAAGTGGGACATATCTACATATTCAAAACACCATCCGAGCAATCAGATATTAAGCAAATTCATATGAACCAATTTTCCAGTACCCACATTGTGAGAAGTTAAATAACCTAATAAAGGAAACCAGTTTTCTACCAATTTGGGGTATATTTCTATGGGTGGGAGTGTGGCTAAGATGGGCCAGCAGCACCACTAAGGTGATCCTGCTGGGGCGGCCTCCCTGATGAATTAATGTGCCCTGGTCCTGCTGCTACACCTGACAGACACCCGCCTGTCTGGTGTTGGGGGGGATTGTATTTAAAGGCTTCAGGGAGGCAGGGCCAGCAGCAGGGCTAAGGCACTCCTGCTGAGCAAGCCTCCCTGGCAGCTGTAAGCATCCCACCTCCTCTCCTACACCTGACAGGCAGCTGCCTGTCCAGTGTAGGAGGGGGAGGGGGAGAGTATTAGAAGCCACTGTGGAGGCTGGGCAGGCAGGATTACTATGTTACTGCTGGGGCGGGCTCCCTCATGGTTTTAAGCATGCTGCTGCACCTGACAGACAACCACCTGTTAGGTGTAGGAGGTGGGGGGAGTGTGTTGAAAGCCATCAGAGAGGCTGGGCCAGCAGTATTACTGCACCTTACAGGTGGTTGTTGGCCATTCCTGATTTCCTCAGCTATTGTTAGCTGTCCGCAGTCTCCTGTAACTGTTGTTTTTTACCTCAGAACATTGAGCTCTGCAGCTCACCAATCAGAGAGTGGGGGATACAAGGAGGCAGCAGCCTGGCAGCTACATAGGAATCAATGGGGGAAGCACATTTTACCCCTTTTGACCCACTTAGGGGTCGGGTTTCTAAAAATCCCTTCTTAGTGAGTGTCTATGTTATGGTAGGAGGGCTCTCCCCAAATTTGGTGTTTCTAGGTCCAGGGGTTTGGCCTGGGCATTTATTTTACGGTGAGGGGGCTTTCTTTTATATATATAGATAAATGTACAAGCACACTGCTTCAACTACAGTGGAACAGAATTTCCTCAAGCTTTACATATAGGTAGGGGGAGTTAGTTGCCAGAAAGTGCTAGTTAAACTTTGTTCAGGAAACTTGGAGTCTGTCCTCCAAAGGAAAGGTTTTGCAATGGAGAGTAAAATTAGCAAATACATTACAATGTACTTTGGTGGTGAAGTTCTAACGCATAGCTGTTTTGGCATTCTTTTCTGCGGAAGAGAAAATCCTCATAGCTGGGACAATTCTGGCAACATTTAATTGTCTCATCTCAACATTATGTTTTCAATTTTAGCTGCAGAGGACTGTATCTTCTTATCTATACAACTATTAAGAAGTCAAGTGACCCCCCCACAAAGCATGAAAACATTCATGGTCAGAATAACAAACTAACAAGTTCTCTGTTTGACTGGGCGTATTAAAGGAGCATTAATCTGTTTATGCCCATACACTTGTGCCTTCTGTCTGTGGGAAGAGTACGGCACTGCTGACAATCACATGCAGCTTTCCGTATCATTGAACCTATAGGTCAATTGCACTCCGGCTCTCATCATCGCATACAATGAGAATAAAAGTTAATGGAAATGGGGAGCAGTCAGAAGGATGAGGAAGACAATAATAAATATATAAAGGCAACTGCTAAATATAGAACAGCTAGATTAGAGTTCAGTAGCAACTCAGAGACCAACCAGGTTTCCAGGGTATAAGCTTTTGAGAGTTGAAGCCCCCTTTCTCAGATCCGATGAAGGGTGCTTTGACGCTTGAAAACTTGTACCCTGGAAATCTTGGTGCTACTGAGCTGAAATCTAGCTATTCTACTGCAAGCCAATACAGCTACCCTCTGATCCTAAATGTAGGTCACTGTAGCCAGCAGAGGCTGAAAATGTAAAAGTAACACAATTGGCCTAAATAGAGATAACACCTGACCAGAAGAAACTAGGTGTCAATATGTATTTATGTATACAAATTTACACACAACTTTAGTAGCTGGCTACAGGAAAGTGACTTTTGTGTTAGAAGGTATTGGCTTTAGAAGTTTTCTTCAAGATGATATATCCAGAGATGTTGAACTCATTTGTTATGAGGGCCGGATCTGACATAAATGTCACTTTGTCAGGCAGGGCCATGAGTACCATTAAATATAATAGCAGGTGCTAGATTCACTGGTATGGTAATTGAGGAACCTGTATCAATTTAGCAGAGCACACAAAAGGGTACACACAGCAGAGCTTCTTTGTTCTGTATGTGCTGGCAGAGTTACAGAGTTACACAGAGCCACGGGTAAGTTTCAACACTAATGAAGGGTTCTATATTTAGTGAACTCCATTCTAGATAGGATAGATTTTATTTATTTATTTATTTTGTTAGATTTGTATTCCACCCTCTGTGCATAGCAGGCGCAGGGCAAGTTCCATCAAAACACAATATAAAAGAATTAAATCAGTGCCTCAACAGATGAGGTTTATTTCAAATTGGGTTCCCAGATAGTAATACAGATCTGACCCACTGAGGGGAAGGCTGAAGAGAGGGGGAAGGCCCAAGAGATGAGAGATAGAAATAGAATCTAACCACTCTAACTACCTGGATGGATGCAGATGGAGGTTGCATCCATGGTGCCAATGATAGAGAGTAAACGTGCCCCCTTCTTTTTGTGTGTGTGTGAGAGGTGTGAACAGAAGGCATGAAGCAGTTCCCTGAGAGTGTCTACACATCAAAGGGACAGAGGCAGAAGAGTAAACTGTTATATATTGAGATGTATATAACTGCCTTGTGAACTGTGCCATTGAGATGCCATGTTAAGCTTCGCCCTGGGCTAGGATCCTAATGTAACCAATAGGAGCCCTAGCCCAGAATATGTTTGCCAATCACCGTGCAGAGCGGGATCGCTTGTGATTGGTCCTTATTGCTTCAACCTCATAGGTTGCTTATTGTACAGTGGGGGTGGCTACATTAGCCGGGAATGTTTAAATATAGAGCAGCCAGTGTATGTGTTGGTTCGAATGATGGGTTCTGGCTGGCGATCGTTGTACCGTGTTCGGAGAAGTAACAGAGCTGAAGAATAAACCGCATTCTTGCTGAATCACTCTCCGACTTCTTTGTTAAGCGCACGACTTAACATAAACAGGAAGGAAACTCAGTTTGCCTGTCTATCTGACTCTCTTGAAACCCTCTTCTGGAGGCTGAGGTGAAGAGACAGCATCTGGTGCTTCTCTTCCAACACCAGGTTACCACTGACGGTGACCCGCACCCCTCCTCAGCACCTAACTAAGCACTCTTTGGTTATTATGCTCAAGACATTTTGCACAGCACAGAGAGATCTTGCCTAGCAATCAAGGTGCAACAACGAGAGACTCTCATGGCTCTTTAAAGACTAACACATTTCAGAAGCTTTTGATGAGCTGGAGCATGAAGGGCTGCAGTCCATTGCTGCGGGTGCAGCAGCCAAAGGCAGATGGCCAAGTGGCATCAACCAGGGGAACCCACCAAGCCCTGCCTTAAAGAAACTGGGGAGGGGGATGAGGCAGCCACAGAATCCCACACCTCCCTCTGTCAAAGTCCCAAATTCAGCAATGAGCTTGAACCACAAGGGGAACTGCCATGCTTCCCAGCACCACAAGCAATCTTCAAGTGCTGCCACTCTCCAAAGATGCCAGCTTGACTTTAATTGCCTTCTGAAGACTTTTATTTCTTGCCAGCTCCATGGCATTATCCAACCACCCAAAATATTACTCTTCATGTGCAAGTGCACCGATGCACATCCAGTGCCCACCTCTGTCGTGTGCCTGCTCCTGTCACTAACCTTCGCCTCACCCTGAACCACCACCACCCCGCCTTCCATTCAGACCGTGACATAAGGCAGCACTTGCTTTCAGGGAGCCCAGGGAATATGCATGCATTTCGGGTTTGCCTCTAACATAATCCTTTCTGCACTGCTAAGGGAGAGAGGCAGGAGAGGAGCTGTGCCCCTTTTGGTCAGTGGGTTAGCAGGCTCTGGATCACCCAAATCGGAAGGCTTCCTCTGTGCCCAACCCTCGGCATTCTGCACATGTTGCTCCCCCTATATAAGTGCCGGGCTTTTCTCTCTAGCCCAGGCTGCTGTGCACAGTCACTCCATTAACACACATAAGTGGGCCTATTTGGCGACCTGGCCAGCGGCTTTCCTGTGGATACCTTCCCGAGGCTGCCTGCAAAGGAAAAGCCACTGCAAAGGGGCTGGGCACACAAACAACCAGACATTTTTCTGTCTGCACACGCAGAAGCCCAATGCTCTCTAGCTGGAGCAGAAGGGGGCGGTGGCAGCAGGCAGTGTGTCCTTAGCCAAGGGCAGCAGGCAAGCCCTAAGGGAACTGGCTGCACAAAGCTCATGGTTGCCAACTCTGGGTTGAGCAATACCTGGAGATCTGGGAGAAGACCCTGGGGAGGGCCCACATTTGGGGAAGGGAGGGCTAATACCCTAATATAGGTCTTTCCAGTCCACATTTGGACTGGTTTCCCCCAGTTGCTTGCAGGCCAGATAAGAGACTTGTACGAGCCAGTTCTAGACCCCAGGTCATATGGCTGACATGTCAGATATATGCAAACAAGCTGTAGGCTAAAAGGAATTGTGTTTGTGTTTATGTGTGTGTGGCAATAAATGGCAAAAAATTCTTCCCTTCCAGGTAAACACTTAGGATTGATAGATTGACTGAATTTATAAACTGTGCTCCCCTGGAGGGCTCAAGGGTGTATGCTAGGGTTGCCAGGTCTGGAGACTTTGGGGGTGGATCCAGGAGAGGCCTGTTTTTGTAATCAGCACAGGGACTTTATTATTAGAAGGAACAAGCTGGGAAGAAGGAACAAGCATGCCCTCCTCTCATATCTCCTGAGCTTTCAGAGGCCTGTGTAGGCCAATGTCCTTATCCTCAGAGTCTCCCTTTTATTCATCTGATTCTCAGCTGCTCTCAGGCCATTTTGATGTATCTTTTTCTTTTGGATAATTTGCAAAATCATATATTTCTTCATCGCTGGGGAGTACCTTGAGTATGTAGAAACCCATACGGTGCCTGGGGGTAGCCTGGTTTCACTACTTTCATTATCGTCATGATCACCCAGTTTACTGGTAGATATAGTGATGACGACAGTGATATACTGAATGGAGGTTGTGATAACTACCATCACCACCCTCTCACATAGAGATTTACATTTTTACAGCAGGTTTTGACTTCTCAAGTCTCTGCAGTGAACACATTGGTTGTGTTCAGACTGGCAGTTTGGCCCGATATAGGCACATTTTACAAACTGATTAAATGGGCAGGATCACACAGCCACATCTGTCAGGCATTCCCTGGGCATACTCACCCCATCAGAGGATGACTTGGAGCCGGGTTAAAAAGCCACCACCTCCGAAGTGATGTTTCTGTTTCCCCGCGCATTCATTGCGCATGGCCGGATGTCTGAACAAGGGGGAGCACGTGCAGAACGGATTTGGCAGTGTGAACCTGCAGATCCGTTCTGCCACTACAGAGGTGGTTTTTTAAAAGACTTGCCTATGTGCGCATGCATGCCTGCGCCAACTCCTTTTCAGTGTGTACATATATAATGCCTGGTGGTGAATAACAGGCCCTGCATCTGCTAGCACTGAATCACTTCCAGCAAAAGTACAATCACTATATGATCCACATCACATGTGAATTGTCTCTATTTGATATTCACCTTTAACTGTCCCCTTTGAATAGTAGGCCTGATTCATGTTGAGGAGAAGATATTGCGTGGAAAGACTTTTGCACTCTGCAGATTACATTTTGTCCCTTATGGAGATCACATAAAGGAAGTAAAAAAAATAATACTAACAGACAGATTCTTCCCAGCCCCAGCAGGAGCCTTTTGGGTTGCAGTGGCACTCAGAGGAAAAGCCTCTGTGGGAAGCCACTACACTGGCACTGGCACTGGCACCGGCACCATTTTATTTTTGTTCACATTAGTTATCCTGTCTTTCCCCCATGCAAACAGTGATTCTGTCATGTAGCGAATGAGATCTGGCTATCTGCTAATGCTTGTGGGGGCAAACAAAGTTAATGCAAAGTAAGGGCAATTGCCCTTTCTTTGCATTAGCTTTGTTTACCCTCAGTGACATCGGCACATAGTCAGATTTCATTGGCTACATGACAGCGTCACTATTTGTAGGAAGAAAAGAAAGAAGTATAATCTGAACAGGAAAAATGGCACTATGCCTCAGCTAGCCAGGGCCATAACGTCAGAAAACAGGTAAGTATGGGGCGGGGGGAGTTCAGAGGGACATTTTAGCTCCTCTGGAAACATTTGCATCTGAACTTTTGATTCAGCCTACGCAATAAGCAGGATTGTGGGTTCCAGTGCATGGCTTGATAATATAACAGGAATGTCCTCTATTCATTGTTGTTATGCATCTACCTGCCAGTAGCCTGTGGTTCATGGTCAGGACCGGGTCAACAGGAGGGCATTCAGAGATAATTATGATAATTTGTCTGCCATTATAGGAATGTACTAAAATGAATGACAAGAAAGCCCATCAGGAATAATGGGAGAGGCCTGAAGGTCCATTGGATATAATGGGAGTCAGGAATGTGAAGTGACTTGCATAGGCTCCATTGAAATATGTTACAGTACACAAAAGTTACAATGAAAATGCAGAATGGATTACAAGAAACCTACCCTGGGCCTAGAATGACAGTGTATAGAGCAGAATGACAGTCCCTGGACCCAGATAAAATGCTCCGGGATTGAAATGATGGCCCCTGGGACTGTAAGGTGTGCTGTAATATATTTCAATTGAGCCTATGCAAGTCAATAGGCATTCTAGCATTCCTGGCTCTCATTATATTCACTGGGCCTTCAGGCATTTCCCATTGTTTCCCTTGTCATTCTTGGGGCTGGAGTGGCTGTTTTTCAACCAAATGACACCAAAAGTTTAGCAAAATGAGTGCTGTCTACTAAAAATATCTGAGTCCCTGAGTTTCAAGTTGATTGGACCAAGGAGACAAAATCCACAGGCCCGTGAACAAGCTGCCCCAGCTCTCTATTTTCCGAGCCGTAATACTTTCAAAGAACAAAAGGGCTCTGCCCCCCACAAAGGAGGGAGAGAAAGAGCATTGTGGCTCTCTGTGCCTTGTCTCCAAAGGCAATTGGCTGGAAGTGCTATGTGCTCCTCCCTCCTTCAAGGATTCATTTGGAAGGGAGAAATGCTGTTGCTCAAGAAATCAGCAGAATCAAGGAAAAATACATGCTGTAGCTGGCTAGTAGCACTGGAACTCAAAAACAAAACGAATTTCTTCAGGGAGGGTAGTTTCGCTTCACTAAGAATCCTGAATTCCTAATACCATTTTGGAAAATCATGGTGATGACCTAAAACAGTGACTTCCATACATATCTTCAGCTCTGGAGTTTTGTTATGCATACCCCTTGTTCATGTCTCTTCAATGAAGGGTTCACAAAACTCTGCTGGCTGCTATCCAGGGCAGAAACTAAGACACAATGCAATGAGGGGAGGAATTTTGTGTCCTATAAAGCAAGGCCCTGCATCTGGGCAGAAGGATTTTGCTGATGTAACAAACCTATTGCGTCCTCTCTTTCACCTTCATTCTTCATTACAGGGCAGTGGAAATTTAGCTGCTCACCTTGAAAAAACAAACAGGATTTTTTAGAAGCTTACCCTGACTGGCAGACAGACTTGTTTGTTTGTTTGTTTACACTTGTTCTGCAGTATTTGAGGAGAAGATATTTAATTGGCCTGTTCATTTGGGTGGTAAGGCTCTAAACAGATACTGCATCACAGTCTTCACGAATAGTGCAATTTATTGATGAAGGTATCAGGTTGATGAAAGTATCTTGGGTTGTGCTTAATGGGGGAAAGGCTGGGTAGAAGCATTTCAAAATAAATATATCAATATAAAGTAATTACCCTGATACTTAAGCACCCTGAGACACCCAAAAGGTGAAGAAAAGTTTGCCTAAACCAAACCCCAATGGCTGACTGGCCTGGCAGGGCAGCATCTTTGAACTCAAATGATGACTAGCCTAAGAAAAATGCCCCTGTATAAATCGATGGCGCAACCTCATTTGGAATACTGTGTGCAATTATTGTCACCACACCTCAGAAAGGATATTGTAGCATTGGAAAAGGGCAACTAGAATGATAAAAGGGTTGGAACACTTTCTCTATAAAGAAAGGTTAAAGTGCTTGGGGCTCTTTAGCTTGGAGAAATGATGACTGAGGTGTTTACAAGATTATGCATGGGATAGAGCAGGTAGAGAAAGAAGTACTTTTCTCTTTTTCTCACAATACAAGAACTCATGGACACTCAATGAAATTGCTGAACAGTTGGGTTAGAACGGATAAAAGGAAGTACTTCTTCAAAGAGTGATTAACACATGGAATTCACTGCTACAGAAGGTGGTGGTGGCCACAAGCCTGAACAACTTCAGGATGGAATTAGATAAACATATGGAGCAGAGGTCTATCAATGGCTATTAGCCACAAAGTATAGATAGGAACCCCTTGTCTGGGGCAAGTGATTCTCTGTATTCTTGATGTTTGGGGGGGCAACAGTGGGAAGGCTACTAGTGTCCTGGCCCCACTGCTGGACCTCCTGATGGCACCTGGTATTTTTGGCCACTGTGTGACAGAGTGTTGGACTGGATAGGCCATTGGCCTGATCCAACATTGGCTTCTCTTATGTTCTTAAGAAGGAATCCTGTTGAGATTCTCTTATTACAACTTTTGATGTGCAGCCAGTGAAAGGGTAGGCACAGTAGAGCTTGGAGACAGGATGGAATTGATTTGGTGTCTGAAGCCATAGGGAATTTAATATCTAGAGTCACCAAAGTTTTAAAGTTATCCACTATGAAAATGCAGTGGTGGGGGGAGCAAGCAAAAAAGCATTATTAATTTCTGCTGCAGCTCAACTGTTAATAATGTTGACTTTGGTTGAGATTCTCTTATTACAACTTTTGATGTGCAGCCAGTGAAAGGGTAGGCACAGTAGAGCTTGGAGACAGGATGGAATTGATTTGGTGTCTGAAGCCATAGGGAATTTAATATCTAGAGTCACCAAGGTTTTAAAGTTATCCATTATGAAAATGCGGTGGTGGGGGGAGGGAGAAAGCAAAAAAGCATTATTAATTTCTGCTCCAGCTCAACTGTTAATAATGTTGACTTTGATTTAGTCCTCTATTGGATCTCATATCTTCCTTCTGGAATGTGTGTAGGTATTTGGCTTTGGGAAAGACAGCCTGCACAGCATAGTGATCCACACATTAAATCCCCACTTTAATATGAAACTGACACATCTAACCATCAAGTTTGTTACTGTTCTGAAGTGCTGCAGAAGAGTGAAGCAGAGGTGTAACAAGTTAAGTTGCCACCCTTTGCCCTCTATGCATAGTAGAAACAGAATGGGCACAGTCTGGGCAAAAGATGGTGGCACCCTTACATTGTATGGCTCTTTTTAAAAGAGGAAATTAGATGACACAGGAAAGATCCCTGGGTTGTGGCATGGGTAGTGGGCTGGCAGAAGGAGAGATACTATATCAGGAGGAAGTAGTATCAGGCAGAAGCAAGTGCTGAACCAAAATCCCTCCTCCCACATCGAAATGGAGTATGAGCAGCCTTATCAAAGGTATGCATTCTGAGCAATTATTTTAAGCATTTTTATTACCAGAACGGTGGGGTAATGACTGAACATTGCATTTATAACAATATTTTGTACATATTAGCAGCATCTGAAGGATTCTAGAATCTACAAGTTTAAACATTATTTACATTTAATTAGGCAAAATCAAATCTTGCCAAGTTACTTCATTAGATTTCTCTAAGGCCAGTTGTTTATGTAAGCACTGAATCATTAATATGCAGCGACTTTCATAATTACAAAGCTGTCTGATAAGGAACCTGCTGCACAGGACAGATAAAGAAAACTGTAGATAGTCATAGATATAATCCTCAATTCACAGTGTAGCATTTAGAAGAAAACGGCATGAAAATGTGGGCTTACTTTTAAATGCACAGAGAAGAGATGTTAGCGAAACAAGCCATCTCACATTAAACGTCATTCAGGAAAGGGAAGAAAAAAGAGAATGAAAGAATGATGGCATTTCTGTTGCAATCTTCGAAATGAAGAAGTAGGTTTAACTGCTCAGTGGCAGAGTCTCATATTCCAAAACCTTAAAAAGTCATATTTTATTATAGTTGAACTGATTTTTTCCTCCTTTGCAAAGGTTTAACTCTGGGAGTTCAGATCAAAGGTCAGAGGATGATTTAAAAATAGCAAAAGAATTAAGGAAAGCAGTTAGACAAAATAACTGTGTCATAATAGGTGATTTTAACTACTCACACATGGATTGGGTCAATGTGTGTTCAAGTTAGGAGAAAGAGATTTGGTTTGGATATATCTCAATGACTGTACCATGGAGCAGAGGGTCACAGGACCTTCCAGGGGAAGGTGTTCCTGGAGTTGGTCATTAAGTAATGCTCAGGACCTGGTGAGAGATGTAAACGTGATAGCATTGGTTGGGAACAGTGACCATAATGCTATTAAGTTTAGCATTTATGTAAATATGGAGTTGCCCCAAAAGACCAAAACAACCACATTTAACTTTAGAAGAGGTAAGGTAAAGGTAAAGGTTTCCCTTGCTCGAAGGCCAGTCGAATCCAACTCTAGGGATGTGGTGCTCATCTCTGTTTCCAAGCCGAACAGCCAGCGCTGTCCAAAGATGTTTCCATGGTCATGTGGCTGGCATGACTAGACACAAAGGCGCATGGAACACTGTTACCTTCCCACCGAAGTGGTACCTATTTATCTACTTGCAATTTCTTGCTTTCGAACTGCTAAGTTGGCAGGAGCTGGGACCATAGATGGGAGCTCACTCTGTCACGAGACACGTGGGTTTCAAACTGCTGAACTACCGACCTTCCGGTCTTCAGTTCAGCATCTTAACCACTTGAGCCACCGCACATAACTTCTCTCAAATGAGGGGCATGTGAAGAAGAAACTGAAAGAAAAGGTAAGGAGGGTAAAATCCCTTCAGGGAGCTTGGAGACTATTTAAAACTACAATACTGTAAGTTCAGATACAATGTATATCACAGGTTAGGAAAGGTACGAATAGGTTTTAAAAAGGCTTGCATGAGGTGATGAGAGAGAAGGTTCTATGACTGATGGACAAATTAAAAACTGGCAAATCACCAGGCCCAGATGGCATACATCCAAGAGTTCATGCAGGACTCAAATGCCCGATCTATGTCAAGATTCAGATGGATATTTGGACTACTTGTAGCCAACTGCTCTGAAATTGGTCATGCAGGATGAGAGGGGACAGCCCCTTTGGATTAATACTGCCCGTTATCCATTTATATAAGGAAAGAATGCAAATCTTAGCTTCTACCCGGGTCATTCCTGTTTCCAAGCGAACCCAGGAGTTTGGGCTCTAAGAAATTTTGATTGAACTCTCTCGAGTGGAGAGAGGGAGGAAGATGAAGACCCCAGAAATGTTCCGTAGGTTAACTGGGCCAACACCTTGACTTTGAACAAGTGAAGTCCAGCCGGGTAACTTTGAACAAGTGAAGTAACCCTAACCCTGTGTCCGGTAGAATTTCAGGATACTATTTGCCGATTCCTCTCCTGCATCAGCAGTGCTGCTGTTATGAATTTTGTTGGAATCAGAAGCCTGCATCATTACTTCTAAATATTTAAAGCTGGATACTTGTTCCAGCTTCTGTCCCTGAAGCTCCCAACACCTGGACCTTGTATTTTCCTCAAAGGCCAGGACCTTTGTTTTCTGTTGGGTAATTTTAAGATGTTCAATTTCACAATAAAGGGAGAATTTTTTCAGAGCCCGTTTCAGCCCTATAGGAGTTCTGGAGAGAATAATGGCATCATCTGTGTACAGCAGCACTTGGATGTATCGATCTGCTAGTTTTGGGGAATGAAAACTGGGGTCATTTATGAAACTTACTAGGTTATTAATGTAAAAGAGAAACAATGTGGGGGCTAAAAGGCAGCCTGACTCCCCTAAACATTGGGATGGGGTCTGACAGGTGCCCTAACTGACTACACCTCACTCTAAAAGCAGTTTGCTCATGAATAGCCCAGATAAGGTACAGCAAACACTTGTTAATTGTTGAAGCCTGTAATCTTCCCCAAAGCCTAGCTCTGGAAACTGTGTCAAAAGCCACTTTCAGGTCAACAAATGCTGCGTAGAGTGACGCTTGTCCTCTAGCTCCGTATTTTTCTATAAGATGTTGCAGCGTCAGAATATGGTCATGCGTGAACCTACCATTTCTAAAGCCAGCTTGCTCTTCCACTAAAATCTCCTCCTGTTCAAGCCAATCTGTAAATTTAGTAGGCAAGTGTTTGGCATATAACTTGCTTATGATACTTAGAAGGCTGATTGGTCTATAATTTGATGGGTCCTTTTTTGTCTTACTTATAAAAGGGGACCACAATGGCCATACCCCAATCCTCTTGTGAATTAAAAACTGGTAGATTAACAGAAAACAGAGAGTGAGTATAAATGGGCAGTTTTCATGGTGAAGGGTGGTAAGCAGTGGTGTACCGCAGGGCTCAGTACTAGGTCTAGTACTTTTTAACTTGTTCATTACTGATTTGGAGTTGGGAGTATGCAAAGTGGCTAAGTTTGCAGATGACATTAAGTTCTTCAGAGCAGTGAGAACCAGGAAGGACTGTGAAGCGCTCCAGGGGGATCTGTCGTGGCTGGGCGAGTGGGCGTCAACATGGCAAATGAAGTTAAACATGGGCAAGTGCAAAGTAATGCACATTGGTGCAAAAAATCCTAACTATAAATATACGTTGATGGGGTCCGAACTGGTGGTAACTGACCAGGAGAGAGATCTTGGAGTCATAGTAGGTAAGTCACTGAAGATGTCAACTCAGTGTGTGACTGCAACAACAATGACAAAAGCAAATGCTATGCTAGGGATTATTAGGAAGGAGATTGAAAACAAATCAGTCCATATCATAATGCCCCTGTATAAATCTATGGTGCGGCCTCATTTGGAATATTGTGTACAGTTCTGGTCACCGCGCCTCAAAAAATATATTATAGCATTGCAAAGGTACAAGACACTATGTCTGGGGCAGTGATGCTCTGTATTCCTAGTGTTCGGGGGCCAACCACCCAAAAAGCTACTTCTGAGTGTCAGGGCTCCTCTAGAATGGGACTCAGTGCAGGAAAAAGAAATGCTATTGGAAGCAAAAATTGATCTGGATCCCCCTTATGTAGTGCATGCAGACAAACTGACTGTTAGCATAGAGGGTGGGGTTGTACCTAGGCCAATATCATGGAAAATAGTAGTTAACAATGTAAATTACTTGGGAAATAAGCTGTCTGAATGTTGTAATATACTATGTAACTTTAATTCCAAGGAACTTTAGCTTATTTGGGAAAACATGGAGGAACAACTGGTAAACATCTCTTCTATATCAGATGAGGAAACAGTCAATTGAGGACCCTATTCTGCCTCAGGGACCCTATTTGAATCAAAAGACAGCATATAAACATTGTAAATAAAATATTTTTTACAAGTTACTTAGAAATAAATAATACATTTTCATGCCTGCCTCTCTGTAGTCAAAACATTTATATTTGAGATAACCATCCCAACTGCATAGATTTGCGTATTTTTGATTGGACAGAAAGTGGCTCATGGTAATAAAGCTGTAGCCCCTTCCTATGTGAGAGAAAAGGAAGTAACTTGTTGGTTACATTCTCGTTAGAACTCTTTAGACAAGGAACAAAAGGCCTTAAAGATGGAAGACAAAGTTTTTCTTGCTTTGCTCCACTTCCACCTACCATCATCTTCAGTCTCTACTGACTTCTTTGTCATGAAGCAAATGTGTTGCAATTTGCTGCATCTGGGGTTGCCAGCTTTGTTACACGGCCCTTCTTCTGGATCTTGAACAGCATTTAGATGCTTGTATCCATGCTGTGAAAGACTTTACCTGTTGGATTTTGCAGACAAAACTGCTGCTGATGGCACGAAAGCAAGCCAGGTCAAAGGTTTCCCCCCCCCTCAAACCAGGTCCACAAAGCTTTTTTGCTACATTCCAAAAATGTATTTGCCATTACAGTGGCTCACAGTAATAGGAATGTGATAATGTGTGTTAAGAGACAAAAAAGAAACCAGTAGAAGCTTTCCCTCATCTTCTCCCCATCTCATTATTAACCAGGTGGTCTTGCACAGCCTATGAGTTATCACATCTCAAGGTCTCTCTTCTGTGTCATTTTTGTGCAATTCAGAGAAAGTTAACACAAGTCTTTTAAAAGCTGCACTAGTGTGTCTTTAACACAGTAACAATATATGTCAAACCACTACCGCATCCCTGCAGTTCCCTCCCAGGTCTTTTCTGAGAACTCCACAAGTCCTGTTTTCCTAAAAGCACCTTTCAAGGAATCTGCCTTTTACTGAAATGTGACAGTGACTGTATACTTATTTTTAAAATGGCTTGACAGAATTGCTAATGTTCTCATTCCTTCAGGATATTTTCTAATACTTGTAGCCTTTTCATGTTTCTAATTAGGCCAGTAATGGTCCCTGAAGTTAAACCAATTAAAATTATTTACTGTGACACACAGTGTGAAGATAATTATCTGATATCTGAATCCAACTTCTGCTTACTTCGCAACATTACTTAATAGAAAACAGAGAAAGTGATGCCTGTGCTTTCATTTTACTTGTCTACCAAATGTGTTTGCCCTATAGCAAACTGTTTAAATAAAGCATTAAAATCTTTGTGGTGCTAATCAAAATGTTTAAAATCTACTCACACTCTCTTTATAGTTTGGAGAAGCATACAAAAACTCTTATACATTACCTTTTCCATTATGGTTGCTGACCAATATAGTATTATATCTACATTGTGTTCAGATAATGCAACATCCACAATTAAAAACAGAACAAAACATTGTTATTCTCCAGGATTTTCTTTCTCTTATAATACCACCCCTTCTTTTGCACACATTCATGCCACATGCACACAAACACACACATTACCATTGCTGTCAAACTAAAGGTTTTTGGGGAAAAAACACTTTAGAGAAGAAGTTGTGGACTAAGGCGGAGCAATATTCTGCACAATAATTCCTCATACCAGTTTAGTAGTCCATTGCATTTTACTTGGAATGCTTTCTTCTGTATGAGCTGGAAGAATTAGTTAGATAATAACTTTAACTTTTAACAATTATATGCTTCAGATTTCACCCAGAATTCATTTTGGATTTACTGTAAGGTCTATAAAGGAACACAATGCATAAGTGTATACATGTGATACAATGTTTGTCACTAAAGTTGTGTGGCATATGCATAACAGTAAAATCAGAAGACAAAAATCTGCCTCAACATGGAGAAGAATGCAAGAGGATTGAATCTTATCTTGAACACTGGGACCATCCTTCAGTGGTGTCAAGCAACACAGGGTAAGTGGTTAAATTGCAGGATGAATTGCGCTAAGTGTCTGATAATGTGTCATAATCCACATAATTTTGTTATAGTTATTATCTTCTGTTTTGCTTCCATTGAAAATACAAAATCAACTATGCCTAGGAAACATGTACCGGAACTGAGATATATGACAGGCATGCATATTATAGCAGGATGTAATGCTTTGGTCCTATCCAGTCCTTTGTGCTGATTTAAAAATTGCCATCTCCATGGGGAGGTCACCAAAAGTAATCCCACATGACACAGTTCTGTATGGTGGGCATAATATCAAAATAAGATATACCATTTCCATTGTGCTTACAGAAAGCAGTGCGTTGAACCAAGCCAGCTCTTTCACTCAATCTAATTCAAGTCTCCTCCTTACTACAGCCATGTCTCACCTGGATTTGGGTTTGGGGTTTTTTTTGGTACATGCAGATCTCATGATCTCCACATAGGACCATTACCTCCCTTTTTCAACAACAGAAAAGCTGGTTAGACCTCAACCTAGTAACTCCATAACAGCTCTTACATCCCTAGGAGTTGTTTGTCGGATTCATAAGAACATAAGAGAAGCCAATGCTGGATCAGGCCAATGGCCCATCCAGTCCAACACTCTGTCACACAGTAGCCAAAAATACCAGGTGCCATCAGGAGGTCCAGCAGTGGGGCCAGGACACTAGAAGCCCTCCCACTGTTGCCCCCCCCAAGCCCCAAGAATACAGAACATCACTTGCCCCAGACCAAGGGTTCCTATCTATACTTTGTGGGTAATAGCCACTGATGGACCTCTGCTCCATATGTTTATCTAATTCCCTCTTGAAGCCGTCCATGCTTGTAGCTGCCACCACCTCCTGTGGCAGTGAATTCCATGTATTACAGGGCCAGATTACACAAGGGTCAGGCACTGGGGATAGGATACTTGCAGCTGGCTCTTTACTGCCTCCCAACAGGAATAAAATCTGGGGCAAATGTTAATTCACTAAAGGAATTGGCCATCTCTGCCTCTTGATTAGTTGAAATGGATCAGATTTATGGTATTTTAGTTCAGTGCCCACCAGCATTCATGATACTTGAATATGAAGTTCTGCAATAGAATTGCTGTTTTCAAAAAGAATTAAAATGACAGGATTGAATGTGAAAATTAACTGAAGTCACAAATTCAGAGTTGCAGAAGTTATAAAGATAGTTTAGAGTAAAACTAAATGTACTGCTTTCACATTGATTTGAGTCCATCAAATTAGGCTTGAATTAATGAATAAATGCAAATGAATATGCATTAAATGAATAATATAAAAAATTAGTTGTATTTTCATGAAATAAGGCATAGCAAGATAGTTTGGTGAAGACTAAATTGAATTGTATATCTGGTATCTTAGCTTCAGACACAATTCTTGAAAATCAGTTCCATTAAAATCCATGGGACTTGTTAAATTATATAGAATTGGGGGTATTATATCATATTTCTCTCTGTAGTTTGCCAGTGCTAGCCAATCCAGAGAAATCCCTGACTTTGTTTTCAACTCAGCATAGCTAACTAATAATTTTCTCCTCACACTGTGATTGAGACTATATGGATTTATGCCAGTTCCTGGCACCAAGGAGTTAAAAACGCCTCAGTCTGCACTTTGTAAAGTTTGCTCCAATGCCCTTTTAGACAATGACAAGCTGTTAAGTGTAAAACTAATTAACATTTCAAAAACTAGTGTTAATCACTGGTACTCAGATTCATCTGGAGCACTTTCCTATAGACTTTTCCTCCTTGCTTTTTTTTTTACACTATAACTTTTACATTGTTTTAATTTTGTTCTTTTTGTTGCTTATCATACACAGTCACACACACAGAATGGGAGGAGGAAACTATCCCGTCCATGAAGACTCCATTAATCCAGAACAAGGGAATAAATCTTTGGTTCAGTTTTCATGTCTGTGCTGAAAAGTATTATATTTTGTTATTTCTCTTCTGCATATGAATCTTCTCTGGTGGGGTCACACTGCAACATGGGATTTGTAGTTGTTAAAAATGGGGAAAATTGAATTATTATAATGGGTGCATATTTGCAAAAGTGTGTTCAAATAGTTTACAACATTACATTGTGGATCCACTGAATCAATAAGGTGAATGCACACAGGTTGAACAATATAATAAAGCAGATATCCTGGCATATAGAATGATTGGTGCCGTAGTATAAAAAACTGTAAATGTCTGGGCTGAATATGGAGTGGATTAAATTTATATATTGCCTTTCAACAAATATATGTGACAGCTTTGTTCAGATGACTTCCACATGTGCTGTGAATGTACTTTAGAAGAAGCAGAATCATTGAGGCAAACCCTGTCCTTGCATATGTTTAGCATCACATCCGCACAAATCCTGCATATATAGAAATGGTATGCATGACTGGTAGGGTTGCCATATTGGCTAGGTTTTACCTGGAAACTAAGCTTGCCATCTTGTACCCTGTTGGCCTATTAGAGGGTGCGATCTAAGAGGGTTAAGCGACAGGTAAATTAATATAAAAATATACAAACATTTCGTGGGTAAAACATTTGACCTAAGGACCCTACACATTTTGGCCACTTCAGGCCTTTCTCAGTGGTCAGTATTCTGTATTTTACAATGACACACATCCAGGAATACATGCACATATATATATACACACACACACATATATATATATATATATGTGTGTGTGTGTGTGTGTGTGTGTGAGACCAGGTGTTGCTTTCTTATATGCTTTACAGTTATTGCAAGTTTGTATAATGTGCCATGGATAGTAGCTGTGCAAATTCACCAAATTATTCTGGTAGCCAATATTCCATTCATCAGGATGTGTGTCACCTCCACCTTTAATAGAGGCCCATTATACAAACACGTATGGTCCTTAGGTAAAATGTTTTACCCATCTATTGGATATGTATAACAATCAGTTCTGAATGGAATATGAAATATGTTCTTTGAATCTGATATTTAGACTATTTCTTTTAATCTTTTTTATGTTTTATTTATATGTATACCCTAAGAAATGTTTGCATATTTTAATACTAATTTACCTGTAGCTTGACCCTCTTAGATTGCAGCTTCATTTTGGGTTGAGTTCCCCCCCCCACCTTTTTTTCTTTGGCCTATTACAGGGCCCAGATTCCCAGATTTTCTTTAACCCCCCCATCTCTATGTCTTCCAGATCCACAGACAGAAGGCAAAGCGTGCAGATATTTTTCTGCCTAATTTATGCAGAGAAAACAGGCCTGTTCCACTTTCCTTTTGCTCCAATCAATGAATAAAGCAATGCTTGTGACTGACAGGCTTTCCTTTCCTGTTGGCACAAGCTGCTCTTTCTGAGCTTGTAACATAGATTGGTAGCTCTATCTGAGTTTTCTGTTTCTTAGGCCCTACCTGGCTTTCTTAACTGGATAATTTAACTGGATCTGTTCCAGGCCTGGCTACAGGACAGAAACAACCTTGGTTACCCTGGTAGATGGCCTGTGCTGGGTAACGGAAGGGGAAGTGTGACTTTATTGATTCTTCTGGGCCTTTTGAAGGTTTTGAAATCATTGATCATAGTATCCTTCTGGATTTTGGGATTAGGACCGGGAGGCACTATTCTGCAGTGGAAGGCAGGTTTCAGAGAGTGGTGCTAGGGGACCACTGCTTGGGTCCTTGGCCTACAGGGCCCCATATGTTTCCATCTTGTCCCCTATGCTTTTCTTTTTTAGGTCAAAAGAGTTTTTATTTTCCGAGAGGTCATCTGAAAATCTGTGCTAGGTTGTCACTGTGGAGAACTGTCTCCACACAAGAATTCACCCCAAGATTTTAATTATTGTGACTGCTCTCTGTCCATGTACAGGAATCAAGCTGCAGGCTAGTAAGTGGCAGAAAGGAAAGGGTTGAAGAAAAAAGCCATCAAGCACTCAGCACAGAGCACTTGAACTCTTGGTTGTAATAATGAATCTGGCCAAAGCAGAACAATGGCTTACTACCCCATACTCTGCTGCCAGGTTAGACTCAAAAGGGACAGAGGCTGCTAAGAGCCAAATGGCTAGAAAAATAAACATTTCCTTTTGGTTCAGAAAGATCCAAATGACTCCTGGGGGGGACAGACTCCACAAGGTAGATTATACATTCTCTGGACATGAGGGGAGTCTCCCTTCCTCTTCCTCACTTGCATCTTACTCTTGACTTGGAAACACAAGCCAGGATGGACTAAGCTTATACCTAGGGACACTACCTTGTCCATGTGGCCAGGGACAATGGAGAGAAGACCCAACCATGGGAACTAAGGACACAATTAACATTATGCAATTTCAAGTAATGCAATTTCAAATAAAACTATAAGGTTTTCAAAGCAAGGGATGTCCAGAAATAGATTGCCATTGCCCACCTCTGTGTAGCTACCCTGGTATTCCTTGGTGGTCACTCATCCAAATGCTAGCCAAGGATGACACTGCTTAGCAGCTAAAATCTGATGACATCAGGCTAGCCTTGGCCATCCAGGGCAGGGAAAGTAATGCTAGCCTGTCCTAAATTCAACCTGCCATCCCTGGAGCATGATAACTTGAATGTGAAGAATAGGGATGTGCATTCAGATATGTCTGATCTGAATATATATATATATATATATATATACACACAAAAAAAAAAACCCAACCCACCTTATCAGTATTTCTGGATATATTTGGGTCCCTGGATGGTATGCAAGATTTTTCAGGATACTGGTAAATGCCCCCCCCCCAATCCCAGAATTATTCAGAATACCGGAAGCCCACTTTTTAAGTCCCTCTGGACATTGTCTTTGATTCTCAGGTTGTAAATTGGCTCAGATTCTCTCATTTTACATTTGTTGGGCTTGCAACAGCAGTCTTATTTGGTTTTGTTTGGACAATTCTCTCGTTTGACATTTGGTTGCATTTTTTAGTTGTAGATTTGCTGTGTTCGGTCTGTTGCATTGTCCTGTGGTTTTGTTGGGATTCCCTGGTTCTGAATTGATTCTTTGGGCTTATTGGTATTGTTTGTTCCAAGAGGCTTTTGGTCAGGGGTTGCTTTCCTAGTCAGAATGATAATAAAGATTATTATAAATACACACAAAAAAAAAAACCCAACCCACCTTATCAGTATTTCTGGATATATTTGGGTCCCTGGATGGTATGCAAGATTTTTCAGGATACTGGTAAATGCCCCCCCCCCAATCCCAGAATTATTCAGAATACTGGAAGCCCACTTTTTAAGTCTCTCTGGACATTGTCTTTGATTCTCAGGTTGTAAATTGGCTCAGATTCTCTCATTTTACATTTGTTGGGCTTGCAACAGCAGTCTTATTTGGTTTTGTTTGGACAATTCTCTTGTTTGACATTTGGTTGCATTTTTAGTTGTAGATTTGCTGTGTTCAGTCTGTTGCATTGTCCTGTGGTTCTGTTGGGATTCCCTGGTTCTGAATTGATTCTTTGGGCTTATTGGTATTGTTTGTTCCAAGAGGCTTTTGGTCAGGGGTTGCTTTCCTTGCTATTGTGTCTTTGGCTATTATTTGCCCTGGAGAAAGCATGGACTCTCCCCGCAACAAACAATGGAAGATGGTTGGGAGCACCTTGTCCAGGGACCTGTAGAATTGGACTTCTTTGTCCAATTTACTTGAAATTTTGGGGCACCAGCATCTCTGCTGATAATTTCGTGTAATTTCCTCAAAAAACAGCCCCTCCAGTCTTCCATAAAGATTCCACATAGAGAATAATTGAGCCAAATAATATCAGAATGCAGTTGGGTGGGGTGGGTGGATGGATTGGAATACCACATCAGTGTTTGGAACCTCAATAACCAGGAATACCGATATTTTTGGGCTCCTTGATATCCAGACTGAAAAATATCGATCCCCCCCCCTCAGGTGCATATCCCTAGTGAAGAACTGCAGTATATGACTCCTGCATTAGTTTTTGGAGCAATGTGGGTAGGTGTAGCAACTGTAGGGGGCTTGTAAACAGCATGTTAGACATGCAACTGTACTTAGTAGGTGATACTCTCAGTGGGTGGATACCCATTTGTTTTTGGCATCCCTGGAGAACAAAAGGAAGGGGCAGCATTGCCAAGAGGAGATTTAGGAGAGCTGCAAGATTTTTCTGAAGGAACAAGATGGGCTTGTGAGCCTTTCATTCCCAGTCACCAATATGCAGATGATATTTAGCTATATCTTGCACTTTCAGTGGATCCCAGGAAGTCTGTGGAAACTGTAAATTGGTGCCTGGAAGCAGTTTTGGAATTGAAGAGGGCTAATACACTGAAACTTAATTCCAACAAAATGAGGATGCTAGTGGTGGGTGGAAGGACTGACTCAGGAATGGAAGTATCTCCTGTTCTGGATGGGGTTGTTGTACTCCTCATAACGACATAAGTCTGCAGTTTGGGGATGCTGCTGGACTTGGGCCTCCTGTTGGTAAAGCAGATGGCAGTGATAGTCAGGAGCACCTTCACCATCTTTGGCTGGTAAGCCAGCTGTGGCCTTTCCTGGGCAAAAAAAAATATATTGAATACCCTGGTAACATTTACATTAGACTACTGCCTAATGGGCTACAATGAAGCAGGAAAAAATAGATTTTTTTTTTGCAAACCCCTGCCAACCTAGCAGTTCGAAAGCAAGAAATTGCAAGTAGATAAATAGGGACCACTTTGGTGGGAAGGTAACAGCGTTCTGTGCGCCTTGGTGTTTAGTCATGCCGGCCACATGACCACGGAAACGTCTTCGGACAGCGCTGGCTCTTCGGCTTTGAAACGGAGATGAGCACCGCAACCCTAGAGTCGGATTCGACTGGCTTTCGAGCAAGGGAACCTTTACCTTTACCTTTATTATGCTTTTCAGTATGATTTGTAAGATGCCTTGAGTCACAGTAAAAGTGGGATATAAATATTTGAATAAATAAGTAGTTTGGGTAGGTTGATAATATTTAAGCTACTTCCTGTTTGTTAAGTTAGGCAGGATTCTGACAGTGATTGTTCTACCTCTATTATACTTGACCTGTAAATTTGTCATATTTCACTAACCCCCCCCCCAGATGTAGACCCCCGTACTCTTATGTTTTCTAAGGCTCAGTGCAGGGTGACAGTTTGAGGCCAAGTCTACCAATATAGTGGACTGGGGCAGGCAGACCTATTCTCCGGAGGCCAGCTCTACCAATACAGTGGAAAGGGGTGGGTAGACTTCTCCAGAGGCCAGCTCTACCAATACAGTGGAAAGGGGTGGGTAGACTTGTTCTCCAGAGGCCAGCTCTACCAATACAGTGGAAAGGGGTGGGTAGACTTCTCCGGAGGCCAGCTCTTCCAATACAGTGGAAAGGGGTGGGTAGACTTCTCCAGAGGCCAGCTCTACCAATACAGTGGAAAGGGGTGGGTAGACTTGTTCTCCAGAGGCCAGCTCTACCAATACAGTGGAAAGGGGTGGGTAGACTTGTTCTCCAGAGGCCAGCTCTACCAATACAGTGGAAAGGGGTGGGTAGACTTGTTCTCCAGAGGCCAGCTCTACCAATACAGTGGAAAGGGGTGGGTAGACTTGTTCTCCAGAGGCCAGCTCTACCAATACAGTGGAAAGGGTTGGGTAGACTTGTTCTCTGGAGGCCAGGTCTGCCAATCAATGCTCCCTCTAATCTGTGAAGTCTTGTGAGCAAAAATTCTACTTTCCGAGCTACTGGCATTAAAGTTGTGAGCGAGCAATTTGGCTACTGCATAAATTAGTTTGCTTTGGAGCCATCCTTCCTGAGCTAATACAAAAATGTGTGAGTCAGAGGCTAAAAAACCGTGAGTTAGCTCACACTAACTCGGCTTAGAGGGAACACTGCTGCCAATCTAGTGGAAAGGAGTGGATAGACCTGTCCTCCAGAGGCCAGATCTCCCAATATAGTGGAAAGGGGAGGGTAGACCTGTTCTCTGGAGGCCAGGTCTACCAATATAGTGGAAAGGGGAGGGTAGACCTGTTCTCCAGAAGCCTGGTTATCCCCATAGAGGACAATATTTTCTGTAATGAAGTTTGACTTGATTCTGTTTTCCCTGTTGCTGTCTTGCTGGGCCTGCAGTAAAGATATGGTTTAAAAAAATACAGTCAATTTCATTTCAAACTTTTCATTTTTAATATGTGATATGACATGTATTGTTTTCATTATTAGATTAGTATTCACTCTCAAAGTGAAAGCCCTCCTCTTCTTTTTATCCCCATGTACTCACCAGGTTCAAAGTGTGAAGCTTTCTGCTCTGAAGAAGAAGAAGAAGAGTTGGATTTATACCCCGCTCTTCACTCAGAGTCTCAAGAATGGCCTATAATCTTCTTCCCTTCCTCTCCCTACAACAGACACCCTGTGAGGTAGGTGGGACTGAGAGATCTTTGAGAGAACTGCTCTTGAGAGAACAGTTCTGTGAGAACGGTGACTGTCCCAAGATCACCCAGCAGCTGTATGTGAAGGAGGAGTGGGGAGTCAAAAATCAAACCCAGTTCTCCAGATTAGAGTCTGTCACTCTTAACTACTACACCAAACTGGTAGCCAGTGAAACGATTCTCAAGTGCTGTGCATTGGTGTGTGTGTGCCCCCCCCCCCGTGTTTGGTACCCCACGGACTATATTTCTCAGGATGAAACAAGGTGTTGGGGAAGGAGACCTATCTACCTGGCTGACTCTCATTGTTGTGAGTCTGGCAACAACACTCCTGCAGAAGCAATTGCTGCTGGCTTTATACTGCACAGCAAATGTGGCTGAGAGGGTGGAGAAAGTGGGCAGGAAGGTAGGAAAGGAATAAGGAGAAATCTTTCTCACTCCCTCTGGCTTCAGGGAAATGAATGAACTAATGACATCAATTCATCATGTTTTCTATGCATTTTGTTGTCCAAATGTATGAAACAAATAATTTTGGGGTTCTTTTCTATTTGTTCGGAAATGGATACACATTCCTAGCATACTGTGGTCTCTATTCCCCCACTCCCATATGTTGCTGAGCACCAGGCCTGGATAATACTAACTGTTGATGTCCAAACTGGGCAAGGCTTTTCCTCAGGCAGATGGTATCAATAGCTCCTGTCTCTCTTTCGTCTGATTTGATGAAAGCATTGTGAAATTCAGCAAGGCTGTCAAAATTTGGAAATAATATCTGTTGACAGAATACCTATATTCAACACAAGCTCCATTATTGTCTAATTTCCTTAATAGCTGTACAAAAAAAACCCCTTAGTCAAACTACTGATTTTTTATTATTGTGGATATCTTTGGGGGAAGAAACCACTCTTTTTCAATTGCCATCATCACTTTGAGCTATAGAGGTCTTAATCATAATGAATGAGTAGAGTTAAATTGGGGGCAGCATGGAAACAAACTAGGCAAAAATACAGTATATGGAAAGTTAATTTGGAGCTCATATGGAGCCAGACCCACAGACCTGTTTATTTATTAAAATCTTTATATTCCCTGTGGTTCAAGGCAGCTTACAATAATAGTTTAAAACATTTGCAGTTAAACTAAATATAAAATAGCAAACCCCAAATTTCTCCTCCTTCCCCCATTTAAAGCTGCTTGCCATTCCAACCCCCTCAAAAGCCCTGGCAAATAAGGCCTTGCAGCACCTCCTGAAGATCTCCAGGGAGGAAACTGCCCCCTCACCTCTTCAGGCAGCCCATTCCACAGAGCTGGAGCCACAGTGGAAAAGGCCCAGGCTTTGGCTAATGCTGGATGGGCCACTCTAAGTGGTAGGATAGCCAACAGATGGCTACCTGATGACCATAGCTGGCGCACAGGGACATATGGAAAGAGTGGGTCCCTCAAATATATCAGGCCAAGGTCATTAAGGGCTTTTAAGGTCATAACCAGCATCTTGAATTGAACTCAGAAGCAAACTGGCAGCCAATGGAGCAGTTTCAAAATGGGTAACATATGTTTCCAGCAAGTAGCCCATAACAGTAGCTGGGCTGCCTCATTCTGGATGAGTTATCATTTCTGGGGTGTCTTCAAGGGCAGCCCCATGTAGAATGCATTGCAGTAATCCAACCATGAAGTTACAGACATATGGATCAGTGTTGGGAGATTGGCGGAGTCTAAGTAATAAGAGAGTTAGCAAACCACATGCACCTGATATAAGGCACTCCTAGCCACAGTGCCAATTTGCTTTTCAAAGAGCAAGGGGGAGGGTCCATGAGGACCCCTAAGCTCTTAACCTGTCCTGAAAAAGTCAACATCACTCCATTTAGGACCAGTAGAATCAGTGCCAGAATATCAGACTTACCTCTGTCCTGTCTGGATTCAGATTCAGCTTGTTCTGCCTTAGCCGCCTGACCACAGCCTCAAAATACCAGTTCAGAACCAAGATGGACATATCTGGAGGTCTGGATAACGAAATATAGAGCTGGGTGTCACCTGCATATCAATGACACCCCCCCCCCCCCCGCACAATCTCATTCAGCAGCCTCATAGTAAAGAGAATGGGTGAAAGAACATAACCGTGTAGCACTCCACAAGACAAATTCCACTCATTTGATTCTGTACCTATAGTGGAGAATCTTTGTGTCTGGTCAGACAGAAAAGGGTGAAACTACCAAAGGGCTATACCCTTAACACCAGTTCGTACTTAGACCAGTGGATAGGAATGGAGTGGTCAACTATGGTCCCGGTCACATGGAAGGTTTTGGCCCGGGAGAGGGACGGATCGGGGGCGCAGCAAATGGGTGCGATCTCACTGCAACATCTGGGAAGCGGCGCGCACCCGTCCCCGATCCGTCTCTAAAGCCGGAAAGCCTGCTGCAAAAAAGAACCACCTACAGAGGAGGACTTACCTGGAATGCCGCATCAAGCGTGGCCGTGGGATCGCCGGCGCGCCCGTCGTCCGGAGCAATCCAGGCTCCCGGAGGCTGAACTGGGCATGCGCACACATGCACAGTTCACGCTCTTCCTTCAGTGGCGTCCCCCCCAGCATCTGATCGTGCCGGGGAGAAACTGTGTGGAGGTTCATGGGATCTATGTGATCCCGCTGCCACATGTCTCTTTTGGTGCGGCTTTCAAAAGCCGCACTTTGCCCGTGGTTTCCTCCCGTGATATAGTTTGAAGACGGGGGGTATGGCAGGGGCCTATGTCAAAGGATGCTGAGAGGTCCGGTAGTATCAACAGGGAAGATTGTTCCCCATCCAACTTTAAATGAAGATCATTTACCGGTGCAACTAAAGTTATCTTGGTACCAATCACAGTCCTAAATCCAGATAGAAATTAAACCCATGTCCTGGCATTTAAATTTACATTTTTGATATAGTTTGAAGACAAAAATCATATTCCGAAGTTGGATACAAAAGTTCTCTTCTGCAAACAGCATGGCCTTCCTCTGTTACGAAGGGCCTTCCTTCTTCAGTGCCTCCCACATCTGCAAAAGTCCTTAGATATAACTTTCAGGATACGTAGATCTTTATGCACTAGGTCTACCCTGACACAGATGGCTCAGGCTAGCCTGATCTTGTTGGATCTCAAAAGCTAAGCAAGTTGGCTATGGTTTGTAATTGGATGGGAGGCTTCCAAGGAACTCAAGGATTACTACACAGAGGCAAGCAATCAAAACCCCTCTGTTTTCTCTTGCACTGAAAACCCTACAGGATTGCTATAAGTCAGGTGTGACTGGACAGCACTTTCTACTACTATGCTAGTTCAAGACTGGCACAACTGGCATTCTTAAACACCTGGTAAAGAGGGGTTTTTTTAAAAAAAATCCCAGTTTTGCTGAAGTGTTTATTTTCTTCATGTCTATTTTCCATTGTGAAAGTACACACAATTGCATTGATCCTTTTATTGTGATGTTTTACCAATGTGCATAGAAAAGTTCATAAAGTTCATTGTGTTAAAAGATTACTCCAGCTCCATTTCAGTTGGGGTTTGATATTCCTTTCTATCTTGGGTTTCTCTTCTTGAATTTTGTGGAATTCTGAGGAGCAGAATCCAAAAGGCCAAGGAAAGAAGGTCACCCTGAAGACCACTAGCACTCAGTAGAAACTGTTTAATGTTAATGTACTTGAACAATCCTTTGATTCTGGAATCCTTTGATTCTGGAATGTACTTGAACAATCCTTTGATTCTGGAATCCCAGAAAAGTGACACCAAGCCTTGCAAATTAGAAACAAACCAAAAATAACACAATTTCCTACCAAACTAACCCCTTATTGGTCAAAATACTAGGTCTACCCTGACAGTACAGGGAAGCCTTGTACTTTTCAGTACAAAGGACTAGTTCTGAAATGAATTATTTTATACTTTTCAGTACAAAGGACTAGTTCTGATAGGCTTTTATTCCATTACATTTTTTGTTTCTGTGCTGCAGGCCTGGCCTGTCAACGAGCAGGGGACAGGGTTGCGTAGGGATGTGGGAGTCTGTCATCAGTGACAGCGTTTGGGAAAACCTGGAAGTGACCTCACACTTCTTTAGGAATTGCCAAAAACAGTTTCCATCAATTCCTATAGAAGTGTGATGTTGCTTCTGGGTTTTCCTGGAAGTGACATCATGCCATCACTGCCAACAATTAAGAAATATCTTTAAAAATTCCTTTCTTCTACTGGCTGATGGTGTGCTGGCAGGTACATGGCAATCCTAGCTGTAACAGATATGTTCACTTTTCCTTGAATCTTCAAATCTTGGGGTCATGGGTACATACTTACGGAGTGTTTATGTTGCCTTAGGAGAAAATGTGAACCCCCTAAATATGCCTCCCCTTGTAGATGTTTTATTGGAATCTCCATACTTTGGGTTTTGACCTGATGAGCTGCCTGAGCAGATTTGATTGTGAAATCCATCCAAATAGAATTTCATCCCTAACCGGATGCTATCATGCATACAATTACAGCAAGATTACTTTTCCCCCCAGTGTTTTATGAATGTGCACATTTGCATCAGTAACACTGAGAAGGCAAATGGAAGCCAGTAGAAGCTGCAACAAATGGCTCATGCTTAAATTCTGGAGTTCATTTTAAAAACTCTCTTAGTGGAAGTGAGATTAAAATAGAGCAAAATACAGCATCCTGTACTAGTGGAAGCATAAAAGAAGAGAATGGGAGAAAACACTTCAATCTCTGCTTTAAAAAACCATCCATCCCCAAGGAACAGAACCAAGAAATCAAGCCATCATTATATTCCAGGACCAGCTATTACAAAGTTTTAATTCAGCATCTCAAACTCACAAATGTTTCAGGACTGAGTTAAATGAGTGAGACTTTTGAATAGATAACACCTGTTAAATAAACATTAAATGCTGGTTTTTTTAACACAAAACCCTGAAAATCTAAGCTCCCATCTGGTTATAAGAAACCACTCAATAGCTTGCCCTGGGGGGGGGGGGGATGTGCCAGCTACATCAGGAAAAGCATGAAACATATTATTTGGATAGATGAAGCACTGTGTTACTCATATGTAGAAATATAAGTCATAAATATAGCATCATCAGAATTGCATTGGACAACTTTTGCAAAACTGTAGAAGCATATGGATTATTTTCTTTTCCTCAATGCAACTGCAATTGACAGTCCAGCTAAGTACTAGGTGGCCTACCTTGGATAATTTGGGATTAGAAATCATGGAACAAACTTGTTCTGCTGCCATGAACAAAATCCACCTGCGAGGGAAAGTCACACATCTTCTCAGATTGCAACAATTTACAGCTACTGGAGCTCCAAAAGCAGCGATCAATCTTCCCTAAAGCACTGCAGTTACAAACTGAGTGGTAAATTTTATCCTGAGATTTTCTCTTGGTTAGGAGCAATGTTCAAAAGGAGGCTGCCATCGACAATTGGCCTTAAAATGTAGTCTTTTTAGAAACAAGTGCCATTCAAAGAGAACATCCCATGAAATAAATACATACACCAAGCATTCTACTGAAGAAATAGAATGCTGGTCTGTTGAACAGCAGAAAATGAAACTGACAGCAAAGTAAAGTGAGACCATTGGCTAGTTTGATGCCTAGTGCTGACTATACTACACAGAGCTGATACAAGCTCATTCATACTCAGCTGACTGATTTGGACATCAAGCTGCATATGAGACTGGGATTTTAAAAAATGTCATAAGATAAGAAATTAAAACAAAGTAGAATGAATCAACAATCAGTTGTGAAAGGTTTAAAATTCTGTGGTAGCTCTTTTCAGATGTTTCATTTGACAATATTGTAGGATACTGCCAAATTTAAAATCTGCAAAGGGCTACAGAACCTCCAACAATGTATAATGGGAGCTCAGGAAATCTGCAATCCTCCCAAATACGTGTGGTCACAATTTATATGATATGGATACTGCACATATTTCTTGTTTCAGTACAGTAAAGTGTAACAACGAAGAAGAAGAGATTGGATTTATACCCTGCCCTTCACTACCCAAAGGAGTCTCAGAGCAGCTTACAAACTCCTTTCCCTTCCCCTCCCCACGACAGACACCCTGTGAGGTGGGTGGGGCTGAGAGAGCTCTGACAGAAACTGCTCTTTTTCAAGGACAGCTGTGCCAGAAAGCAGAAAGCAGTACTGTTTTAGAGGAAATGGCAACATTTACTGGGAAGATTGATGGCTGATCAAATCTGAACTGATGCAGAAGCAGGAGGGCAAGGAGATCTCAAGCCTCCGGCATCTTAAATAGATATCAGCATCTTGGTAATCAACTGGACCACTACAGTGAAGCTGGCCCAGTCTCCTCAGAATGTCCCGGAGACAAAGTCTTCCATAGGAATTTATGACATTACCTGGTACTAGGTAATATGCATGGATTTCTGCATTTGCTCTTACTTGGGTTTTACACTATTTAGAACCTGCTTTTAAGTTGATGTTCCCATCTTTAGGAGTTCTGAAAGATATGCCAAATTTAGTGAGGTTGCCCAAACCTCTAATTACCTAAGAGGTATGAATTTGGCATACTTGGAACATGCACTTTTATTCTGAATTGGGTCCACCCCCCGACAAGCTTCCTCCATTCTTCCCAATCCCACTGAGATCCCCTCCCTCTTCTTCTGAAGAAGAAGAAGAGGAGGAGGAGGAGGAGGAGGAGATTGGATTTATACCCCACCCTTCATTACCCAAAGGAGTCTCAGAGCGGCTTACAAACTCCTTTCCCTTCCCTTCCCCTCCCCTCCCCACAACAGACACCCTGTGAGGTAGGTGGGGCTGAGAGAGCTCTAACAGAGACTGCTCTTTTTCAAGAACAGCTCTTATCAGAACTATGGCTTGCCCAAGGTGATCCAGCAGGTGCAAGTGGAGGAGTGGGGAATCAAACCCAGTTCTCCCAGATTAGAGTCCGCGCACTTAACCACTACACCAAAATTATCCACTAGGAGCTGCCATTAAGCAAAACAAGCATGTGCTTAGGCAGGGGTGGCGAACACGCGGCTCTTGAGCCGCATGCGGCTCCCGGCCAAAATTAATGTGGCTCTTTGCCTCTTATCATCATTTTGTATATTGTGGCTCTGTCGCGTTCCTCCTTGGTCTTGGGGGTGGTGCCCCCAGTGGCCGTTGTGGCACGACGTGAGTGGGCCCCGTGAGGAGCGGCGTGGCTCTGGAGGCGAGGGTTTGGAAAAGACGGGGTAGAAGAGGACCTCAGAATGGCAGGGGGTGGGTTTGACGTCACCCCGAGCGCCCCTCTGCCGACACTCCCACACGACCTCTGAGGGGGGCACCACAGAGAGTTTTTTGTTTATATTGCTTTACTGCTATTTAGTGTTAAATGGATATATATATATATATATATATTTAAAAGTTTATATTTAATATAGTTGTGGGGTCTGGCCTGGGGGATTACCTGGAAGAAAACTGATTTTCTAATCTCTTATTTCACCTTCAGTACTTATTGAGTCTTAATGTCTTGTTGGTTAAGCAATGGAAAGGCCGAGGGGCACCATTGTTGGGCTGTGCTTAGGGCATCAGTTGGCCTTAATACCGCCCTGTGCTAGAGGCAACATCACAGGGAAGCCTTGGCCTCTCTATGCCCCATTATTGGCACTGTAGAACAACCCATTGGCCACTGAATGAAATAAGACACTGGGTTAGATGAGCCACTGGTCTGATCAAGTTGGGCTCTTACCTAAGAGGTATGAATTTGGCATACTTGGAGCATACTTGGAACATGCACTTTTATTCTGAATTGGGTCCACCCCCCGATAGAAAGTCTTTTTCTCTCCTTTTGTCTCCCTGCTATATTGAACTCTGCTCTGGCAGTATTACATGCACTAGGGAAATGTGGTTTTTGCAAGATGTCAGCCATCCATTGTGTGGACATTAGGTGACCTGGGAATTATACTCTGGGAAGAAGTAAATGGCCATCCTCCTTGCTGCTCTACAGCAGCTAGATAAAGGGGTAGTATTTATGGAGGCCATTCAGAAACTGCCTTAGGAGTACAGTAGGGATTCTGAACTTTGGAACTTAGCTTATTAAAATAACACTGAGCTTTTGTTTTGTTTGGGGATTGGGAGGGATAACTTGGTTTGGGGGCCCTAGGAGTGTTTACTCATAATTGGTCAAGACAAAGAATGAAACATGAATGCAGGCAAGGGCTGAGTATACATGTGATAGCAGAACCCTTTCACCCAGTTATTGCCTTGGAAGAGGAATACTGAGGCAGGAACACTGGACAAGATCTAAAACTCACTGTGCAGGCCATCTTACAGTTAGCACATACCAACACAGAGGAAAAGTGTCTCTG
Organism: Gekko japonicus; assembly: GCF_001447785.1. NCBI lineage: Eukaryota > Metazoa > Chordata > Lepidosauria > Squamata > Gekkonidae > Gekko > Gekko japonicus. The sequence goes on along the minus strand of NW_015176470.1, from coordinate 95,113 downwards.
GCGAAATACAGACTTTGCATGTTAAAAGTACCAGGTTAGCTCATCAGTTTTAAAAGAGAGAAAGAATCTCTGCCTGAGACGTCTGGGGCACTGCTGCTGTTAGTATCAGACTCCGTGGATCAATGACTAGATTCTGCTTCATGTGTACAAATAGATATTATTGCAGTGCCATCATCCAGAAAAGCTGAGAGGAACACAAGACCTAACAGAGGAAAGAAGATGACCATTTGGCATATTTTTACAATGGCTTCTAAGCTTGCCTTCGGGGATAATTGGACAGATGAAGAATGAAGGACTGCTGTGGTGTCTTTTCAATGCTTCCACTACACTGTGGGAGCCACGTTTCTGCTGATTTATGCCACAACACAGCTGTCACGTTTAACACCTGCAGCCAGAGCTGTCAAGAAGCAGGGTAGGGGGAACCACTGTGAGAAAATTGAAGAGGTCCTGGTGAACCTGGGTGGGGAGGAGCTCTGAGGACCTGGCCAAGTCTTATGATTTGTTATAGAAGGAAGCTTTCTCTGGAGGTCCCCGAGAACTCTCAACAGTCCTGCTTGAAGTCTCATGGATGCAACCAATCATGCAGATCCTTAATATGAAATCATTGCAGTTCTCCACAGATATTTTCGTGTAAGCCCCAAAATAGTTAATTGATACAAGTGGCACAGGAGCTGGAATAACACCAAGAAAGTTTTAGGACGATACCTTTACTTTCAACTAAATAGTCAAGTGCTCAGAGCAAGATTCTTAAACACTTTATTGTCTTCATTTTTGTTAGGACTAGTAAGCAGATTTTGATTCCTTAAATTCACCATTATTCATTTTATCTTATTAATGGTTATCTGATTAGCTCCATTTACCATTGCAAGTTCTGACCTTATTCCAAACTCAAGATACTTCTTACTTATGTATCTTACTTAACTTACTTATTTTAGATTTGGCTTCTGTGGTTTTTTTTTAAAGTTCTAAACCACATTGGCAAGTTTGTGCATTTTTATTACTCACTTGGCTCTTTGTCATCTTGTTAACTGTGGTGTTCAGCATGTTCCGTGTTCCCCACTTCCCTTCTGTTTGGTCCAGCATCTGAGCCAATACCGTGGACACCCATGGGGTGGACTTGGCAGCTGTGAAACCCAGATGCTGAGCTCTAGCATGTAATTTTCCAAGAGCAGCATCTGGGTGTTTGGTTGGCCTTTTATCTGGCTTATGTTGGCTGTCATGGTGGCTGCAGAAAGTCTGTTTGGCTGGCACTGGATTAGTCTTCCGACCATTTTTTTTTACTCTTGAATGTCAGGTTCTTTTTCATTCACATTTGTAATAGACATCCATTTATCCTTTTCTACATGTGGGGAAGAAGTAAATTCCTGTTTTCAAACCATGTATAATATGATGCTTTTAATATTTAAAAATGATATATGTACTATCTTGTTATAATAAGGACCTGTGGTTTGAGGTCCTTACGCTCATTTTAGAAGTGGATTGGGTGATAGTTATTTTGGGTAGTAAGCGTAATGCAAGGATTGCCCAGAAGAAAAAGTGGATTGGGTGATAGTTATCTTGGGTAGACATCTGCAGCACTAAGCGTAATGCAAGGATTGCCCAGAAGAACCATGTCTTTCCTCTACTGGCTCTGAGAGAAGACTTTCCTACCACAGTCATTTTTGAAGGCATGGTTTTCAGAACTGGACATGGGACTTACCTATTCAACAGATCATTTGGAGAATACATAAAAATGAGCCATGGATTCCTCCCTCCTGGCCTGTACTACATTCCTATGTTGCCTTCATTTGATCTCTACTTCCTTTGAGTCTGACCATCCTGCACAGCTGAATCTGGCCACTGTTTTTCTCCTCTATGAAAAAAAATAAACATGTATATTCCTTGCCAAGACCTTTACTGTACAAATGATGCCACCAGTTTACATCACAGCCTGGCCAGTCCAACGTCTTTCTCTCTCTTCCCCTCTTCCTCCCCCTCCTCCTCCCTTCCTCACATCTACCTACAAAGTCTTCATATTGGCTTATGTTAGTTAAGATCTGCTGTTCCACCAAATATTTACTTAGGTTTGACAAATTCATCAGTTTTAGCATCATAAACATGACTCTACAACAGCATTTCCAGAATGCTGGGTTGTTATATTAACATCACAGATACTTATGAATGGGATTATAAAGTCCAATTCTATCAGAATCAAAAGCAAAGAAAAACAACAACATGATACAGCAGTGTTTATCTTCCTATGCTTGAGGTGTTCTTAGGGATTAGAAATTTGGGCCTCATTACCTCTAGAGTTTCAAATTCTAATTTTAGATGTAACCAGTCAAAATCCAGTTCATATTTACGATTCTTTACATATTGTTGGAATCAAAGATTTATGTAGACATACCGATAGAATCTTGTCTTTTAAATGAGAATATTAAGATACCATCATGGGTTCATGCATTACATATTTATTTTAAAATTTTCAAATATGTTTATCTGACAGTTGCAAAAATCTGAAATATTTTTGTCCATTTATAACAGTACCTTTGACCTGGATGGCCCAGGCTAGCACAAACTGAGTAAGATCTCAAAAGCTAAGCCAGGCCAGCCCTTGTTAGTACTTGGATGGGAGACCATCAAGGAAGTGCTACACAGAGGCAGGCAATTGCAAACCACTTCTGTTTGCCCCTTGCCTTTGAAACTCTATGGGGTCACCATAAATCATTTGTGACTTGATGCCACTTTCCACCACATAATACCAGAAAGTTAGATTTGTGTCGAGCATGGTTCCCTGTTCATCTCTTGATGGTGGACTGGTAAAGAGAGATGCTGGGAGGAAAAGGACTTGAGGTTAAAGCCTCTCCTTGCCTCTCTGGTACTCTTGGTGCTGCTGCTGCTGCTGCTGCTGCTTTCTTTAGAGGGCACAGGAGAAAACAGCCACTGAAGGAAGTGGACTGCTAACTTCACCAGCTGCAAGTGTCTCTAGTGGGCAGGAATTTTTGCCCAGGGGAATGTGGCTTCTGGCATGTCTCTTGGTGATGAAGCAAAAATGGAAGGGGTGGGGGAGGAAATCTGAAATATTGTTTTACCTGATGGCATCTTAAAAATACAAGAGTTTTGAAATGCCTTGAAAATACACAGCTTTGTTTTATTCTTTTAAATATTGAAGATGCTTCCCATCAAGGTCATCCCCCTACACCAGGTGAAGGTTCAAGCACTGATGACCAGGACCAAGAGACTTCCCTCCCCAGTGCTTGGATCAGATAACATGAACTGTCTGCATGCTACTTCTCCCTATCCCAAGACACTTCAGTTGTTGGTCAGTTAAATCATCAGCCTGTGGCAGTCGCTTGGGTTTACCTGTGAGAGGCATTACTTAGTCCCATAGAGATTAAAATCACTTTGACTAAATTAAAGCAACATATTGACCAGTAAATCATAGTGCCTCTTGTTAACTGAATGTTCCCTTAAAGTATTCAGTCTTTGCAGGGCACAATGTTCAATCTCTAAGGGGGATATTGAAGTTTGCTAATTTATTCCAGGTTCAAAACAAAGCCGTGTATTTCCAAGTCAATTAATTAAAAAAATTATTTAAAAATATTCTGTAACTCTAGAGCTGACTAAACAAAACATAATTTAATAGATACACAGAACATTGGCATATGTCACAGAAATCAATCCTATATAGGCATACATGTTATTCATATTTTGCCTCAATTGTGTGTGTGTGTGCCATCAAGTTCATTCTAATTTATGCCAACCCTATGAATTAATGATGACTTCCAAAACATCCTATCATTAACAGCCTTGTTCAGGTCTTGCACATTGAAGGCCATGACTTCTTTTATTGAGTCAATCCATCTCAACATGTGGACAAGGGGGACCCAATAGATATTGTTTACCTTGACTTCCAGAAAGCGTTTGATAAAGTTCCTCATCAAAGGCTCCTAAGTAAGCTCAAAAATCATAGGATAAAAGGACAAGTCCTTTTATGGATCAAAAACTGGCTAATTAATAGAAAACAGAGAGTGAGTATAAATGGGCAATTTTCTCAGTGGAGGGAGGTAAGCAGTGGGGTACCGCAGGGATCAGTACTTGGTCCACTGCTTTTTAACTTGTTCATTAATGATTTAGAGTTGGGAGTAAGCAGTGAAGTGGCTAAATTTGCGGATGATACAAAGTTGTTCAGGGTGGTGAAAACCAGTGAGGATTGTGAGGCACTCCAAAGGGATCTGTCAAGGATGGGCGAGTGGGCGTCAACATGGCAAATGGGGTTCAATGTGGCCAAGTGCAAGGTGATGCACATTGGAGCCAAAAATCCTAACTATAAATACACATTGATGGGGTCTGCACTGGCAGAGACTGATCAAGAGAGAGATCTTGGAGCTGTAGTAGATAACTCACTGAAAATGTCGAGACAGTGTGTGACTGCAATAAAGAAGGCCAATGCTATGCTGGGGATTATTAGGAAGGGTATTGAAAACAGATCAGCCAATATCATAATGCCCCTATATAAATCAATGGTGAGACCTCATTTGGAATACTGTGTGCAGTTCTGGGCACCACACCTTAAAAAGGATATTATAGCTTTGGAAAAAGTGCAGAAAAGGGCAACTCGAATGATAAAAGGGTTGGAACACTTTCCCTATGAGGAAAGGTTAAAGCGCTTAGGGCTCTTTAGCTTGGAGAAAAGACGACTGAGGGGTGACATGATCGAGGTTTATAAGATTATGCATGGGAAAGAGCAGGTAAAGAAAGAGGTACTTTTCTCCCTTTCTCACAATACAAGAACTCGTGGGCACTCCATGAAACTGCAGAGCGGTCGGGTTAGAACGGATAAAAGGAAGTACTTCTTCACCCAAAGAGTGATTAACACATGGAATTCACTGCCACAGGAAGTGGTGGGTGCTACAAGCATGGACGGCTTCAAAAGGGAATTAGATAAGCATATGGAGCAGAGGTCCATCAGTGGCTATTAGCCACATGTCTTCTTGGTGCTGGGGGGGGTCAACAGTGGGAGGGCTTCTAATGTCCTGGCCCCACTGGTGGACCTCCTGATGGCACTGGTATTTCTGGCCACTGTGTGACAGAGTGTTGGACTAGATGGGCCTTTGGCCTGATCCAACATTGGCGTCTCTTATGTTCTTATGTTCATCTCATGTGTGGTCTTCCTCCTTTCCTGCTGCCTTCAATGTTTCCTAGCATTATTGTCTTTTCCACCGACTCTTGTCATCTCATAATATGTCTAGAGTACAATAGCCTCAGATTTGTCATTTTAGCTTCTAGGGAGAGTTCAACTCAGTTATTTGTCTGTCTATCTGTCTGTCTATCATCTATCTAGTACTGTTCATCGGCTATCACCTTAAACAGAAATTATTTCTGGCAGTCTATAGTATCTGGAAACTCTCCTCCAACACCACATTTCAAACTAATCAGTTTTCTTTCTGTCAACTTTCTTCATTGTCCAACTTTCACACCTATACATAATAATGGGGAACACTAGAGTATGAATCATCTTGATCTTGGCCACCAGCGACACATCCTTACACTTTAGGATCTTTTCTAGATCCTTCATGGCTGCCCTTCCCAGTCTCAATCTCATTCGATTTCTTGGCTGCAGTCTCCTTTTGGGTTGTTGATTGAGCCAAGGAATAGAAAATCTTCAACAATTTCAATTTCTTCATTATCAATCTTAAAACTGTATAGTCATTATTTTTGTTTTCTTGGGCTTCACCTGTAATCCTGCTTTAGCACTTTCTGCTTTGACTTGTTCAGAGTATAAATTGCAATCAAAACAATCAGATATTGTGGCTCACCCATTTCTTTTAAAAGCACCCATAGCTTTTTATGATCAACACAGTCAAAAGCTTTGCAGTAATCTATGAAACACAAGGTAATTTTCTTCTGGAATTTTTACATGAAAACTGGAAAACTCTATAAGCAAGATACAGCCAAGCCTTGCATGTCAAACAGTTCTATAAATTCCACATACAAACTGCCTATGTGATTATTACATTTCTTCAGAAGCAAACCTAATACCTTGGCTAGGGCGCTTACCACTCTACTGTAACCAGACATAAGAACATAAGAGACACCAATGTTGGATCAGGCCAAAGGCCCATCCAATCCAACACTCTGTCACACAGTGGCCAAAAATACCAGGTGCCATCAGGAGGTCCACCAGTGGGGCCAGGACATTAGAAGCCCTCCCACTATTGACCCCCCCAAGCACCAAGAAGACCTATTAACACAAACTTCCACTCCCTCGTGCAGTGGTAGAAAAAAGAACTCTCTCACAGCCAATTACAGACAGTCCCCCCAAATTCCAGTTTGAAATGACCAGATAATCCCATACTGTAAATAAACCAACTTCTGATGCTCTACACAAATGGAATTTTGAAGAACTGTGCTAAATACTAATTATTTAGCTATCTATTTAGTGCTGTACATTTTTATTCCACACTTTCTCAAAGGAGTTCAGGGTGACATATAAGGGTCTTCTGTATTTTATCATCACAATGATCATGTGAGATAGGTTACACTGAAAGGCAGTGACTGGGCCAAAGTCACCTTGTGAGTGTCTTCTGAAGCTATACTACACTGAATCGTCTGTGATTTCATATTAAAAAATGAAAAGTACTGAGACTTACTAGTGAATTCAGCTCTCATACTTTATTAGGTGAAGAACAAGATGAAAGTGACCGGCTCGCAGGCCAGTTTATATGTGCACTCAAACCCACACCAAAACACCCCCCCACACACCAGTGATAGGTTATTTACAGTGGCTGAGAGTTCCATAGGCTCTTGGCCGGGAGCCTAGCCCTTGGGTTGAGTCTCTAGGAGCGAAGCTCGGATGCTTCGCATGATCGCGTGTAGACCTAGCCTCGCACGTGGTCGGAGATGAGTACATTACAAAAAAAAAAATTAAAGATTTTGTCCTGTATATATTATTCAGTGTCTTAGTTGTGTTTTTAACAAATGTACAAAACCTCAACTCCATTGTTAGCAAAGTCTCATGAAACCCAATCCTGCCATCAAAACAATTATAATACTCATGTATGGAAATGCAGACTGGTGATGGAATAGATTTTTTTTTAATGGGGACTAGAAATGTAGAATCCCTCTTTCCTGTTTTTATGTAGCTGGAATGGAAAAGGGAACTCATGTGAACAGGTTGGTTGTCCTTGCCAGGCAAAATACAACTCCCTGTACAGGAAAATACGTGACACCTATCTCACAGACAGGAGCTTGCAATCCTGTTCATTAATTTTATCACTAACATAAACTTTTAATATGCATATGATCACTATATGGGACTTCCAGGGCAGCTTAAAATGACTGTAACCTGTAATTACTGTCCCTGTACTTGATTATAATAATCTGATTGCAATTATTCAGTGATTTTAATACAAGCCCCAAGCTACACAACAATAATTCAAGTGCAGTGATTGGGAACATGTTTCTGTTTGGTTGTGAAATTATGCTTTAATCCACACTGATTCAGGGATCTGGCTGTAGTTCTGTTCCCATAATTAAGGCACATTTGTACAGTTGTGTAGAATAACTTTAGTGAAAAGTGATTTAAATTGATGCAAAGGTCCTATATAAGTCCAAATGGATCATGAGCATGAGTTCCTTAGATATAAATAATATGGCAATGATAGCAGAAGATGACAATAAACTAAACTAATTTTCAGATGCAAATGAGTACAGGAGCAAATGAGAAGAAATTTCTGATGGATGTTGACCTTATTAGTATTGACCACAAAGATGCTGTATACACATATTAACAGTCTTCTAGCCTGTTTATGTACTGTTTACTAATTTAAGTATAATTGTCATGTTCTTGAAACATTGATTTAACCAGATAAATCAGACCTCAACAAAACCTCAACCTCAAACCTTTCAATAAACCTCATTAAAAGGAAATTCTTAGAATTGTTCACTCAACACAAGTTAACTGGCACATGTATAATAATGAGAAACAGAGAGAAGGAAAGCATCTTGTCTACTGTAGCTGCAGATATGACAGAACAAGATGGGTGACTTAACATGATGATTCTAACATCAGAGTTAGTTTTGGGGAGTAAAGACACAGCAAAAGTCTCTTAAGGTGTGATTGATCTCACTTCAAGATAAACCAACATTTCACTGAGTGGCACATCTGACTAACATTCAGTTTCAAACCAAACCAGAGATGAAAACTTCTTATTGAAGTGAACTCAGGGTGTTGAAGTGACCTAAAGTTCCCCTGGGAACCTGAGGTGAATTTCATGCTCCAATTCATTTTAGTAACACAATAACAACATGACTGTCAGTGGGCCTTAATCCTCTGACTGAAGGAACTGCATAATTCCTTTCGCTCTGTTCAGACATGTTGTCCTTATTCTCAAATGATAACTGTGTAAAGAAATTGTATGTTGAAGCCATACTTATGGATATATATATTTTTTCTTTGACCAAGACGGCACAGATATTCAGATTCTGTTACTTCAGGATAAAGTCCATTATTATTCCACTAATTGTGATATGTACATAAGGCTAAGATGAAAGATATCAGGTAAATTTGGGAGCTTGACATTTAGGGGGGATGGATTTTCTGGAAGCCCACCCTCTCAACTTTTTCATCCTTTTGTCCAACCTTTTCTGGCCTGGGCAGCAGTGGTGATCACACTCCTGGGCTTCCCTTTCTCCTTCTAATGCACCAGGGTGGAAAGAGCTGGAATCATTGTCCTTGTTCTGTTTTCCTGATAAGAGGGCAAGCACTTCACTCACAGCCCCCTCCCCCAAATTACCAAAAGGGATGGACTAATTTTCAGCCCACAACTATGTGGCAAATTTGTGGGAAACTTCTTTGGTACAGCCCTCTAATAAATAACAAACCTTTATTTCAACATATGAGTAAATATGTCCTGCTTCTTTTCTGCTCATCGTTCATGTGTATTTTGAAGGAAAACACTGATATTTACATGAGTGCCAGTGTTACAGCGAGAGCCAATGTAGTGTAGCAGAGTGTCAGTATGGGACTGGAGAGAGACCTGGGTTCAAATCCCTGGTCAGCCACTCTCTCACTTGCACCTACCTCACAGAGCTGTTGTGAAGATAAAACTGGAGAATGAGAATCCTAAATGTGTTGCTCTAAACTCTGCTGAATAAAAAACAAAACAAAACTCAGTACTACTGATATGTACCAGCAAAACCCTACCTGGCTATTCTGAAATTGGTAGAGAGGAAACTTTCAAAACAAGGCTCATCTTTCACATGCTAATTTCATATGGTGTTTCTGAATATTAGACAGGTGCCTTGATTATTTGCTGCTCTTAATGAAAAATTCAGGACCTCCTAGTTGCTACAGGCCCTTATGGCTAATCATCCATCTGGGGCTAATGTTTGTCTCCCAGAAGCTGCCAAGGACCTGGCTGCACTGAATGAGTACAAATCCCCCAGGTCAGATAGTATTCACCCAAGAGTGTTCAAAGAACTTTCTAGAGAGGTTGCAGAGCCTTTGCCCATTATCTTCCAGACCTCTTGGAGGATGGGAGATGTGCCAGAAGACTGGAGGAGGGCAGATGTTATCCCAATTTTCAAAAAGGGAGGAGGGAAGACCCAGGAAACTACAGGCCAGTTAGTCTGACCTCTGTCCCAGGGAAGAAATTGCAACAGATTTTAAAGGGATCAATCTGCAAGCAACTAAAGGACAACCTGGTGATCTGGGGAATTCAGCATGGATTTGTCCCCAACAAGTCCTACCAGACCAACCTCATTTCCTTCTTTGATCGAGTGACGAGCTTACTGGATCGAGGGAATGCTGTTGATGTTGTTTACCTGGATTTCAATAGAGTTTTTAACAGGGATCCCCATGATGTTCTGATGGGTAAACTTGAGGACTGTGGACTGGACTCTAGGATAGTTAGGTAGATAGGGAACTGAATGGAGAACCACACTCAGAGAGTAGTTGTCAATGGCATTTCATCTGAATGGAGGGAAGTGTCCAGTCCAGTAAATTATCTAGATGAGGGTGTGGAGGGGCTAAATTTGCAGATGACACCAAATTGGGAGGAGCAGCGAACACATCAGAAGATAGAGATAGAATTCAACGAGATCTGAACACACTGGAAAAGTGGGTGGATGTGAACAAGATACAATTTAACAAGGATAAGTGCCAAGTTCTTCACATCTGGATAACAAAAATGAGGAACACACATACTTCTGGGTAACAATGTATGTGAACAAGATCTTGGGGTACGGGTGGACTGTAAGTTAAATATGAGCAGCCAGTGTGATGCAGCAACAAAAAATGCTAGTGTGATTTTGGGGTTTATCAGCAGAGGCTGATCCAAATCACAAGATGTCATAGTCCTGCTGTACACTGCATTGGTCAGGCCACTCCTGAAGTATTGTGTGCAGCTCTGGAGGCCTCACTTCAAAAAGGATATGGACAGAATGGAGAGGGTGCAGAGGAGAGTGATCAGGATGATCAGGGGCAAGGCCAGTTCTCCCATTAGGCCAAGAAGGCGACCGCCTAGAGCAGAGGCCCCAGAGGGGCACAGAACTGCCTTTGGGCCCGCCCCACCTGCTTCCCGCCACTGGCCGCCAGCCGGATCGGAATGTAGAGGGAGTCGGTGCCGGTGCTGCTCCTCGAGTGCCCTTCCTGCTGCTGTGCCTGCTGGTGGCGGTGGCAGCCTCGGCAGCAGATGCCCCCCCCCCCGTTGCCCACATCTCACGCCCCTTCGCCGACGCCGGTAAGCCAGCAAGGCAGAAGCAGAGGAAGAGGAGGCAGCGACAGAGGACAGCAAGGTGTCAGCTAGTGCCATGCTTTCATTGTTTTTGTTCATCCCTGACTGTAGCGCATGCACACATTCTTGCTTGGTTGCTTGCTTTGCTTAACTGCTGTGAATAACTATCGGGAGGTGCTCATGAGACTGTGCGAACTGGCTCTGCCAGACTGTGCTATCTGTGTAACCTTGAGGAGGAGGGAGGGCTTGCATTCCACTGCTGATGTGAATATTTCTGCTCTCATGGGGCAAGGAGAGTCTCCCGTTCATGATGTAATATCCCGCCGGGATAATTCCCACGTGCACGCTTGGATTTCATTTGCTTAGCCAACTGCAGCATCAGAGTATACGTATTGATGCCTCAACCCTAAACGGTATTCCTAACAATGTACCTGTACCACTTGGCAACAGACTTGTATTCTAATAAAGTATAACTTTTCCCTGAAGAGTGTGTGTGGACTTGTGAGCTGTTGAACCTGACAGAACCTGACACAAGGGGGCGCCCCCAGGTGGGTGCTGGTCCCTGCTTCTGGGCTTGCCCAGGCTGGGCGGCTGCTGCCTCCTGGCTGCCTCGGGGAGAGGGGGGTGAAGAAGGGACCCGGCGGCAGCTCCAGCCTCCTATTTCGGAGATGCACCGGATCCTCCTTGGGGAGTGCAGCAGCCCCCCACGCACACACCCTGCATTCCTCATGAGTAGCCCCATTGGGAGCTGCAGAGGACATGGTGGAAGGCAGCCTGGGTGATGCTCCTCCTAGTGGGGAGGGCGGGATGGGCGCCTTTTTTCCCTCCTCTGCAGGCCTGAAGTGGTTAAGGCCAGCGAGCCCTTTGCCGAAGAGTCTGAGCAAGGAGCAGGGGGGGTCGTGAATGGGAGGGAGGGAGGGCTCTTTTGCATGGCAGGGGAAGGGTCTGCTCTAGGGAAAAGATGCTGAGGAGCCACCAGCTGCATGGACGAGCCGCACAGCAGTAGCAGCTGGAGGGTGGCAGGAGGGGGGTCTTTGGAGGTGAGTTGCTCACCATGGAATTCCATGTTCAGAGATCGTGGGAGAAAGGGATGGACAGAGGGAAGAAAGTGGGGATCATGCTCGGCCAAGGTTGCCAACTCCCGGGTGGAGAATTCCTGCACCTTTGGGGGGTGCATTCCAGGAAAGGCCTGGCTTTGGGGACTGGGGAGGGGCAGAACCCACACATGGGAGCAATGCCAGAGAGCCCTCCCTCCAATATCACAATTTTCTCCCGGGGGACTGACCTCTTTCGGGTGGGTGTGGGTTGTAGTCCTGGGAGAACTTGAGTCCCTCCTGGAGGGTGAGAACCCCATTAGGCACCAGTTTTGTGCTGCTCTGGAAGCGGCTTTTGTGTGCATGTGTGTGTGTGTCCCCATTACCAGGGATTTTCCAACCTGGACTTCACAACCCTGGTCATTGCGCAGAAGTTCCTTTGTTGTCTCCTCTGGCTCTTCTCTTGAGGTTAACTGGTGTGGTTAGTCCAGGCATCACCATTCCTTAGCAGAGTGCTTAAATAAAGCTGCAAACGCAGGAGCGTCAGGTTACTCAGCTACACAGAGCCATGTTGCAAGTTTAGAAGAGAAATACTTTATTTGAGAAGTACACTTTGGATAGGAAAGAGCAGAGATTGCACTGATTTACTAGCTGAAGGAGTCAAGACAGGAAGAAGGCTCAGTATGCCTGTCTAGCCATCTACCCTCTCTTGCCACTCAGTCTGGAGGTCTGAGACAGGGGACATTTGCACCTGGAACTTCCAACATTCTCTTCATCCCAGCAGCACTCGGGTGGGCATATCTCCTGACAAATTTATTATTTATTGAATTTATACCCCATCCTCCCTACCAAATCAGGTTCAGGCTGGCTTAGTAGCCATCCAGAGGTGTTCAGGGACTGGGCTTCAGCTTGTTCCCCCAGAGAGGCTGGACTCCGGAAAGCAAGAGTTGCCTTTCATACATTCTGTTTAATGGCCCTTTAAGTTGTAACATTTTGTTTCAAAGCCTGACCTGAAGAAATTGGTGAGAAAATTTGCTAAAGAAAAGGCACACAAAATGAGAGTCTGATGTGCCTCAAATGGAAACATTAAAGAGACTTCAGTTTCAGCATCACAGTTAACAGGATTTTTCAAAATGCTTTGTGATTTCTTCTTTCTGTTTGAGAGAGAAAATCAGAGATTGTATTACTTGTTCTCACAATTAAAACAAAAGAAATTAGCAATTTCAAAATTTGTGTTTTTCATTCTTCCTAAAATGCATTTATGCTTGAAAATTGGTGGGCACATGGGGGGGAGCGCCAGAAGGTATCCTCGCCTAGTCTTCAAAAAAACCTGGGGCTGGCCGTGATCAGGGGCCTGGAGACCAAGTCCTATGAGGATAGGCTGAGGGACTTGGAACTGTTTAGTCTGGAGAAGAGGAGGTTGAGGGGGGACATGATTGCTCTCTTTAAGTATTTGAAGGGCTGTTACTTAGAGGAGGGCAGGGAGCTGTTCCTGTTGGCAGCAGAGGATAGGAATTGTGATATTGGGTTTAAATTCAGGGCGGGAAGGTATTAGGAAAACCTTTTTTGTTCAACAGTGGAATCAGCTACCTAGGGAGGTTGTGAGCTCCCCCTCACTGGCAGTCTTTAAGCAGCGGCTGGACAAACACTTGTCAGGAATGCTCTAGAATGATCCTGCATTGAGCAGAGAGTTAGACTAGATGGGTTGTATGGCCCCTTCTGCCTCTGTGAGTCTATGATTCTATGACCCCAATTTTGGTATGCTATTTGCAACAGAACATTATTTTGCTGTATAGCATTCAATACTGAAAACTAAAATGACATTTCAAAGGATGCAGTGGATTTAATATTTTAAAAGAAAGTTCCATCTCATCCTTAACTAGAGTCACATTTTGTGCTGTTGCTGTGTTTTGTATCCTAATTGCAAGAGAGAAATGGGTTTAATAAAGTAGGCTAGGCCTAAAAAAACTAATGATGCTGCAGTCCTTGCAGATATTGCACTCAAAAATTAAGCTCACAATGCCTTTTTTTCTTGAGATGTTTCAAACCATTGATGTGTTTACAGTTTAAAACAATACACATTTCAAGAGTATCTGTGGTAGGGATAGCATGAACTGCATTTTTGCAGTTTGGTTTATGGTTCATGGCTGAATCACAAACTGAAACACAAACCCATGTGAATCACAGAGTTGGAAGGGGCCATACAAGCCATATAGTCTAACCCCATGCTCAATGCAGGTTTGCGAACTGACCTGGTTCATGTCAATTCATGAGCCATTTAAAATTAAAACCCCTGCTTTCTGCTCCCCACTGCTTTTGCGGGTAGCAGAAAACAGGGATTTAAATGGCTCATAGCCATTTCAACCACTGCTTTTTGCCTTCCCTGGGCCAGGAGACACTGTTAGATCTGACTGGAAGGGAGAAATGCCACAGCCTGGGAAATTCAGAGAATGGGGGGGGGAACCCTCCAAAATAACTGCTGATGTTGATGGTGAGCTTCTGAACATGAAAAACTACTTTTTTGGGGGGGGGGAGTATTGTAATGCCTAGGAATCTGGATTTTTTTGTAATTGTTCCAGAAAATCATGGTAATGTCCAGAAATGACATATAAATTTCATGTATATTTTTGGCTTGAGGAATTCTGAAATACAGATGCCTAGTCAGCATGGTCAGAGAGGTATACATTATCACAAAACTGGCAGTTTAATAGCTGCAGCTGGAGCATGCTTACAATCACTGGGCAAGGTATTATATACTGCATCTAAACAGAGTTTCAGTGTGATGTTCCCCCCATATCATAGGCAATGCAATGCCTCCCTGCAGTTTTCAAGCAGCAGTGTCGCAGTGCACACACACAACAGATTTGCAGTCCAATCTAGACACTCAGTAACCACTTGGCTCCTTCTCCCCAATAGATCTGGATTCAGATGGGAAAGCCAGGCAAAAAGACTAGAGAAACAAGCTACTCCCAGACTGCAGTATGAGTGCAAAATATTTGTGTGTAGAAATTATGTGTGATCCAATTCAGAACACTCAGTAAAAAGTGAACTATTGAAATGCTTGAGCACATGAAGCTTTCTCATGCTGAATCAGACAATTCGTCTGTCATAGTATTGTCTGACTGACATCACCTCCTGCTTGAACCTCTTAAATGGCAATGCTGGGGATTCAACCTGGGACCTGCTTCCTGCAAAACATATGCACTGGAAAATTTGAAGTGAGGAGTGATTGCCCATCTATAAAAATGAGCATCCATTCAGAAACACCTGAAATTAGATGGATTTCAAACACTGATTATGAACTGAATGAAAGATCCCCTGAAGATATCAATTAAAACACCAAACTGAGATATTAAAATAAATATGCTTTTTGAAATAATGATTTGTCATTTTTTTTACCCTAGAGTCTAGACCATGTGTACTGTGCCTTGTCAAACCATACTCAACAGAAGCCCAATATACAGTGAACTATAGCAGTTAGATCTGAACAGAGGTCATTTCGGGGGGAACGCGGGGGAACGCAGATCCCCCGGGTGAAGTATGAGGGGCGGGGCACATGACGAAGCCCCACCCCCTGCTTCCGGCCGCCTCGCTTCCTCCCTGCCTCTCCTCACCCCTGCCTGCCTGGGGCCAGGGAGGGCCTTCGCGGGGCTTCCTTGCACTCCCGCCGGCCTTGCAGGTTCACTGCCGGGCCCCTCATGGGGCTCGACAGTGGAGCTGCAAAGCCGGCAGTGGTGGCCGGGACCGTTGGGGGCGGGGTGTGTGGCCTTATGACACATTTCTGGTGATGTCAGGGGGTGTGGCCTTATGACACACTTCCGGTGATGTCAGGGGGTGTGGCATATGCTAATGAATTATGCTAATGAGTTCCCCTAGCTCTTTTTCTACGAAATGACCCCTGGATCTGAACAATGTAAAGACATGAACAACCAAAGTAAAGTCCAGTTTAAAGAAAAGCACAGTAGGTTTTTAACAGATTGGCATATGTCAGTCAATTTGTCTATAATGTGTCTGAAGAGCAGAAAACTATATAAAAAGAGGGATACAACTATGGCATGTTGCAATTTGGAATGCAAAAATTTGATCATATACATACACACAATATGAAGAACCACCATTTATCCTATTGTAGCAATGACATATCTCATTGCATTTTCTACCATTGCTACACACACACACACACACACACACAAACACACACAAACTAACACCGTAACATTTATTTAGATACAAAATATTCCACAGTCAGCAGCACTTTAAGAGGTTGTTTTATGACAGGCATGATCTGTCATAAAAACTGGTAGTGGTCAGCATTTTTTCCATTTTCATCTTGCTTTGCACTATGTAATTCTATGCTTTAAAATGATATAGGTTAGAGTTTAATGCAAAATGGAAGAAAGGAGGAGCTATGTCAGAGATAGAACATGGGCTGGAACAAGGACAAACAGCTGTCAATTTGGGAATATTGCCAGGATCCATGTGCTTCATTTTTATTTATTTAATTATTGAAAGATTCCTATTCTGCCATTCTAGAGAGCTCAGAGCAGATATTATAGACATAAAAATGCAGCTTGCAAAGCAAATTAACAACCTTCTTTAAAAAAAAAATAAGCATAAAACAGGCATCTGCTTTAGGCTCAGCTCAAACTGTAAAATTCCAGTATGAATCTGTAGTCATGTCGGCAGATCTACCGTCAACACTGACACCTCCATGATCTGAACTATCATGTGTGCAACTTATATGACAGAAAAGCAACAGATAAATCTCTTCAATCAATCAGTGGAAACAGTCAGAATAAAGATGGGTAGCTGGACATTCCAAGAACATTTGTTATTAAAAAACACAACTGAAAATATATTTCCTCCAGCAATTAACTCATTTCATTTTTGTGAGATTAAAATGTATTTGAATTAGATGTGTTTTAAACTTCCTCATTTTAATGTAAGGATATATATGTTTTCATGATGAATTTATTTATTATATCTATTATTTCTATTTTTGTATATCTATTATTCCTTCAGAATTTACTACTATGGTAATCTTAAAGTTTTCTTGCTCAAAAGATAGATTCTCCCTGTTTTTCAGATATATTCTGTGAGTTTTAAATTGTGATCCTATGCAGAGTTACAACCTTCTATGTCCAATGAAGTCTGTAGACTTAGAAGGGTATAGCTCTGCTTAGGATGGCCCTGTTAATTTCCTTTGACATAGGTGAAGTTGTGGTAGTATTTATCTAGTTTTAGTTCCTGTGATTTATGCAAATGCATCTTAATCATATGTGACACATTAGCTGCCCTGAAGGTATGGTGAGGCTGGCTGTCTATAACATTTCAAATAAATAAATCGAGATATTCAGGTTCAAAAAGATGTTTAACAACACTCCATTACAAATTTAGGATTCTTTAGCTTCTCATATGGAGCTAAACCTTGGAAGTCTGGGTGGTAGATGAAAATCTTCTGCTTTGTGCAGACTTGTGGTTGAATTTGGTTGATTTTTGTGCTAAGTGGGATTTGTGTTGCTCTTGAGCTATTAAATATGCTACTGTCTGCTTTAGTTGGGTGTAAACAATGGTGTTAATGATTAATTTACTTGTAAGCTGCTTTGTAAGATGTGTACTAACCATATATGTGAGACATACTTTTTATAATTGAAGGAAGAAAACCATAAGGACTCTCTTCTTTTTCACATGGAAAGTGTGTGTGTGTGTGTGTGTGTGTGTGTGTAGGGTGTTTCTTTCCCTGCTGGTTCATTTCTGTTTAGATTACTGACAGGGCAAAGGTTTGAACTCAACTTCAAAATATTTGTCAAGGCTGATGCTCTATCCAGTAATGAGCAGAGAAGTGTGATCCGGTAAGAAGGTGTTATTCAAGAAGCAGTTCCACACCAAGAGTCAGTAATTAAGACTTGAAAAGTATTATGTGAGGTTTATTTCATTTATTAACTTAGATTGCGTGATGTGGGAAAAGATTTTTCAATTCTTTTTCAAGCTCTAATGAGCACATTTCAAGAGATTACTACCACCTCCTCGATTTAACCAACTTCTCAACCACTGCTCCAAAGGAATCACATGAGTACTTGACCTCGGTAAGATTTTAAGAAGAAAAACAAACTTCATAAAACTTAATCACATTAGTTAAATCTGGAAGGATGTTTTAATGCTCCTCCTAAGCCACCAAGTTCTATTACCTGAAACCCATCAACATAATCCTTCCTTAGGAAGAAAGGAATAAATCAAATTGTAAAGATTTGTAATTGAATTATCCTCAGTCTCGGGGCAATTAGAACCATTTTTATTGGAACACCTAGCTATAACCTTGACTGTCTCTAATTAGTTCATCAAGTCAGATAATAAGAATGCAGGGCCACTTTTGCAGTGCTGTAAATTGAAAAGTCTCCTGTTTGGTGGTACTACATGTAGCACAGAACTAAGGTGGCTATATCCACACAGACAAAGTAGACAGGACTAAATATAATACAGAAAGACACAATGGAAAATGCAGAATGTGGAGCGTTAAATGCACAATGAACATTTATCACAGGAGTGTGGAAAATTACAGATTCATTGGCCCTAATGTAGTGAGGTCTGTAATACATTATTTTGACTTTACAAGCAGCAGTAGTTCACCAGGACCTTATCATATGAGGCTTTTAAAAGTCTGGGGATTTTTCAACTATCTGGATCAGGTATGTCCTTTTTGTCAATAGCAGGCTAAAATATCTCACTAAATATTGGCTCTCAAGCTTTTAAAAAAATCTATACAACATTAAATGTAAAGTATGTTGAGGCTATGTGAATGCAAGATAACATTGTACTCTGCTGTAGAGACTCTCAGTGGGATGCGGGCTCAATGTCCTTTCCTTTCAAAGCACATTCTGGCATGATTAAACTTTAGGATGAGGGCAATGTAACTTTTCTGCCCTTAGTGATGTCACCAAGTAACTAAACCTGATTGGCTCTGGATCTGTGACACCCAGAGCTGAATTTATGCATCAACTCAATAAGATACAATTTCAGGGCTCAGATTATGAGGGGCCTCGGCTGGGAGGGCGGGATAGAAATTTGAGGAATAAATAAATAAAATTTTAAAAATCATAAAAATAACTTTTTTGGGGAGGTAATGCTGTACGGCTTTTTAATTTAAGGCCTCAGCACATCTTAATCCAATCCTGGTGATGACATCATCAGTCTCTCTATGTGATCTCTGCTTCGATGGAATCACATAGTGAAGAAGAAGTTAGGAAAAATTGTTGGAATATAAGCAAACAGAAGACACAATGTTGAGACACCAGGAATCCACTTTGATTTGGCCCCCCCCCCCCAAGTGACCACAGATCCTAAAAGCCGTATTGGGACCACACTATCAGCTGTTGAGGTGTGTTGTTGTTTTAAATGCTGATGATTTTATTGATTTAATGTTGATGGTTTTATTGATTTAATGAATTATTATATGTTTTAATTTTTAAATCTGCATTGATTGTAGATATATATGTTGGTACCAGCCCTGAGCCTACAATGTGGGGAGGGTGGGATATAAGTCTACCAAAACAAACAAACAAACAATGGCTGCAAGCAAACATGACAACAGAGCAAAAAAAGTGAAAGGCAACAATTTTTATGAGTGTTTTTTGTTTAGCTGTTGAGGGCAAACCTTCAACACAATACACCTGTCCTGGGATTGAGCACTCTGCTTATTTTTCTCTTGCTTAGTAGATGTAAATGTTAATGGCCCGAACTCTACGCTCAGTACCCTTACACCATCATTACCTATCCCATCTATATAGCTAATTCCCAACATGCCCCCTCCGTGAAGATATCTAAATCCACACATTGGGGGCACTTGGGGGGCAGGGAGATTTTCCTGCACATTTGGGGCAATCCCCAGATGTGTAGAAAAATCTAAAAACTGTAAAAATATATAGGGGGGATATTTAAATTCCCCCAAAAGTAAAAGACCGTTCCCTGCACAGGCGCAGGGAATGCTCTGAGAACGACTTCGCTGCTGCTGCCAGAGAGGGAGAGGGGGCAGGAGAAGGTTTGGCCGGCCAGTGGCTGTAAGCTGCTCAGCCCTTACTGCCGCCTGGGGAGGAGGGAGAAAGTTTGGCAGGCCGGCCAGGCCTGGCCGCCACCACCACTAAGGGAGGGGGGAGAGAGAAAGCTTGGCGGGCCGAGTTCAGGCCTCACTGCCAGTGCTGGGGGGGGGGGAGAAGGCTTGGAAGGGTGCAGGCCTTGCCTTGGGTGCCGGGGGCAGGAGAGAAGGCTCACCTGCAGCTGCCTCCCGTGGAGCTTCTTCCCCCTGAGAGTATCATGGATCCCCCTTCTTGTCTCATCTACAAGCCCAAGTTCTAGAACTCCCTTCCTGCAGAAGGGCTTGTGGAAAAAGTCGGGTGAAACATAATTGGGTGTCACACTAACAAATTATAAATATTCTCATTTTTGAAGAATTCCAGAGAATAGTATTCACCAACAAAACTCACAGAGAAGTTTGAGAAGAAAATTTCGTGCCTAATTAGTTTCGTTTCTAGTGCTGCAGTGCTAACTTTTGTGTAAGACCAATGGAAGTGACTTTACTCAGCTTGCTCAAGGAAAACACATATTGGACTGTGCTGTAAAGAATCCACTAATGAAACCACCTACTTGTTAATCATCCACTTGAGATATTTAAAGTAGAGAACTACAACACAACATTTCAGAAATCCCTGGTCCCAACAAAAACATTGTCTGCCAACAACTCAGAATATACCTACTGTAGCTCAATAAGAAAAACTGGCAGTAATACTAGGGTTACCGGCAGTGGGAGACCTCCCACTAATCTGGTTTGATTCTTGCCAATAGGAGGAAAGGGGCATATGCTGGCATTGTGACACTGGCATGCTGGCTTGATGGTGGCACACCAGCCCCCACCCCTCAAATGTTCCCAGGGGTTGCTAGGTGTGCCCTGGCAACCCTAGATAATTCCCAGTTAATTATAGCAACATGCAGTTTGGCTAAGAAAATAGTTTGGGATATTTTAACTAGTTTAAAAGAAGTATTTCAGTCATTCTATTAGTTTTTTAAATCCTGAAATTTAGGCTTCTATTAATAGATAGATCTATTTTTAAGGGCAAAATGTGGCACATTACTAAAAAAATGAAACAAAGCAAATACGTAATTAAGAATATTTTGTTGCTGTAATTTCAGTTTGGCAGTCATTAGCTAAAGCTAGTTTGGTAGGATTTATAGTCTGTTCTAATTCAATAATAAATTATGTGGAACTTTAGAACAGTATACAAGAGGAAGTGGTAGAGGGGAGGAATAGAAAATGCAGGAGGGATTTTAACATGTAAAATAAAATTACCAGTCCTAGAAGATGAAACATTATGATATCATGGTCTCCCAATTTACAGCTTCTTCATTACATGTATATGTAATATCATTTTCTGTCTAGACATCTGCTGCTCATATCAACCACACATTACATTTTGATGGGGGGCTGACTGAACAGGAAAAAGTATTATAGGTACTTTAAAAATGTTAATATTGGAACTTGCATCTGTTATTGTTCCAAGAAGTCCAAGAGTGGCTGCACAAGGAAATAACAAAAGGAGGGTCATTGCCAGAGACAGGCTGCTTTCTATTAGTGTGCCATCTTTATTTTCCTTTACTAACAAGCGGCAGAAAAGTACAGAGAGGGAATAAATCCTCCTTGAACTAAAACTTCACCTTGTGAGGTGGCACTTATCTGTAAGAAAAGTCTTTAAGAAACAATACCATTCATATCTCAGCACTAAAAAAAAGAGGATTGCTGATGGAGATGCCTGTGTCTTCAAGCCATATTAATAATTCCCTTCTAACCTGCTAACTCTTTCAATGTCACTGCTTTTTTCATTAAGGATTAATTATTAATATTATTGGGTGTCATGCAGCTACAATTAAGTAAGAAAAACACCCCATAAAACAGCTATAAACTGACTATTATTAACACTTAATACATTGGGGGGAACGATACCAGGAGGGGGGGTGGGAAGTGTCCACACTGGTACTGAAGTGCATGCACACACAATCCAGTCACCCCCCCCCCATTTCTTCTCTCTTTCCAGATGCTTCTAAATCTTTTACAGGTTTGACAAATCCCACCTCAGGGTTCTGAGGCTGATAGAAATAGAAAAGTCGGCAGAAACAAAACTGGCAGGAAAGTTCCACTGTATGTACATTAGCAGTAAGAAGTGCACATAGACTGCCCCCCCCCTTAGAATGTCACAAGCTACACATGGAATGAAAACAAAAAGCACAGAAAACATTTCATAAGCAACATAGTTAGCAATGAAGTAAATCTGTTGGGTAAGACCTGAACTTCAGCAGTTTATTTTGGATGGACAGATGGATGTATAGAAATGCAAATATACACATCTGCTTATAAAAATGCCTATTAAATGCATATTAAGTATACAGAGTCACTCAACAACTAGAAAATGCTACAATAAATGTTGCCTATCCAGCCTTCATTTCAGATCCCTTGTTGATACACAGGCTTCTCCTCAAAGAACTGCCCTAGTGGGAGTGCCATTGGCTTCAATAGGGCTCCTGCTGGCACAAAGGCTTTGAGAACTGTACAGACAGCCCTTAATTACAAAATGACATGCTATTTTTCCAGCACTTATGCAAATTGATTCCTGAACATTTTAGGTCTGAGGATCAGAAAAGTGAAGAACATTGTCGGTTTAGCTTTGCACAAAAACATGCTCACCCAGACAAGTATGAAGTCTATTTTTCTGTGGCATTCCAAATTCCTACTGACAAGACCAGCTCTTTCTCAGCCCCTGGTCTTTGTCAGCACCCTTCTCAAATTTTAAAGCATAATTCCAAAACTGAAAGTGCAACAGCTTAAATCCAGTGGAGGAAAAGATAGCTAGATGATAGCTAGATAGATAAATAAATAGATAAATAGATGATAGATAGATGATAGATACATACATATTTATATACACATACATACAGGAAAGGAGTGTGAATAACTGAGCCAAACTGAGTTGAGCAGAAATGAAGTTCTACTGGGGAAGTTAAAAACCAATAAGTCTCCAGGTCCTGATTTATTTTTTAATTTATTTTTGTATTTCTGTACTGCCCTCCCCCGTAGGGCTCCAAACCTTGAAGTGGACCCAGCACTCAACCTGGAGCCAATGCAGCTGGATATGTGCTGTTGTTGGGGTGCCTATAAGCACCCGTGCGGTTGCATTTTGGACAAGCTGTAATTTCCGGGTCAACATCAACTTCAAGGGTAGCCCCATATAGACCAAGTTGCAGCAATCTAGCCTAGAGGTGACTGGTGCATGGATCACTGTGGCTAGGTCAGGACGGAAGAGGTAGGGAGCCAGTTGCCTGACTTGGTGCAGTTGTAAAAATGCCAATCTGGCAACCTTTGTGATCTGGGCCCCCATAGATAGGAAGGCATCCAGAATCGCACCCAGACTCTTGACAGTATATGCCAATGTTAAAGACATGCTGTCAAGAGCTGGGAGCTGGTACCCCGACCTCGAACCACCCCCCAGCCATAGGACCTCTGTCTTCGAAGGATTCAGTCTCAGACTACTCTCCTTCAACCATCAAGCCACAGCATCTAGCCTGTTGGCCAGATTTGACAGGGTTGTATCTGGCTGGCCACCCATCAACAGATATAGCTGGGTGTCACCAGCATACTGAAACACCATGTCAGCTGGGTGAGGAGGCACATATAGCTGTTCAACAACAAAGGGGAGAGGATTGCCCCTTGGGGACCCCCACACACCAGAGACTCCCACCCTATGTCCCCGACCCTGGAGGAAGGAGGTAAGCCACTTCACGGCTGTCTCCCAGATTCCTACATCAGGAAGGCAGTGGGCCAGCAAGTCATAGTTGACTGTGTCGAATGCTGCTGTTAGATCACAAGGGGCAATCTCACCAATGTTATTCAACATTTATATGCTCCCCCTCATTCAGTTAGTCAGGAGTTATGGGCTGGGTTGCCATCAATATGCTGATGACACCCAGCTCTATCTATTAATGGATGGCCATCCATCTTCTGTCCCCGATATTCTGGCCGAGGTTTTGGATGCTGTGGCTGGATGGTTATGGCAGAGCCAGTTTAAGTTAAATTAATCAAAGATGGAGGTCCTGTACCTGGTTTGGGGGGAGGGGTGGATATGGTTATCAGACCCCCCACTCTGGAAGGGGCACCTTTGGTGCCAACCCAGAAAGTGAGGAGCCTGGGAGTAACACTGGATGCCTTTCTTTTTATGGAGGCCCAGGTCACAGCAGTTGCCAGATCCACATTTTTCCATCTTAGCCAGATTAGGTTGCTAAAACCCTATCTCTCCCCCCAAGACTTAGCTTCAGTGACCCATGCAATGGTCACTTCCAGGCTTGATTACTGCAATTTGCTCTATGTAGGCTTACCCTTGAGACTGACCCAGAAATTACAGCTGGTACAAAATGTGGCAGAATGCCTGCTGACGTTGACAACTATGCAGACTCACATTTGGCAGGTGTTCCGCCAACTGCATTGGTTGCTGGTTAACTTCTGGATTTGCTTCAAGTTGTTGGTAATAACCCTTAAAGCCTTACATGGCCTAGGACCAACATATCTGAGGGACCACCTCTTCCCATATATGACCCAAAGAGTGTTACGCTCTATGGATCAAAATCTCCTGGTTGTCCATAACCCCCCCAGGTAAGCCCCAGAGCTGAGGGACAAGTTGATAATGTCTCTCAGGGGGTCCCGTATCCCTTTGCTGTCGGCCTTCACCAGCCATGATGGGCATGGGTCCAAGAGGCATGTGGCTGGCCTAACAGTACCGAGGATACTGTCAACATCAACCCTAGAGAGTCGGCTGAAGTTATCAATTTCTGAATCCAAAGAAGCCAAGAGGCCTCTAGTTCTCTTACTGTATCAACAGTGGCAGGCAGATCGCGGCAGAGTGACAACACTTTGTCCACAAAAAAGCTTGCAAATGCCTCACAGCTAATAGCCAAATTACTTTCATTTGGGCTCCCTCATTCAGAGAGGATAAAGATCTAATTACTCTAAATAACTGTACTGGGCAGAAGCTAGCAGATGTGATGGAGGCTGTAAAGAAATCTCTTTTACCAGCTTTCACCGCCACCTCATAGGATTTCATAAAACACCTATAGGATGTTCTTGCAGCTTCATCACGAGTCCTCTGCCACACTTGCTCCAGTTGTCTGAGTTCCCGCTTCATTTCCCTAAGTTCCATTGAGTACCATGGGGCTAGGTTTGAGTGGAGATGAAGAGGGTGCCAGGGGTGTGTGTGATCTCATCAATGGCTTCAGAGAGATGAATATTCCAGTCCTCTATCAGCTCATCCAATGAGTTTCTGGGAGATAAGGCATCCTGCAGAGCATTCTGGAAACTGATTGGATCCGGGAGAGCATAAATTCACTTGCTGCCTAGACAGAGTGGGGGCAACGTATTCAACCGGGCCTTCAGGGCCAAGTAATCTGACCATGGCACCTTATCTGCAATAATCAGATCCACATTTATCCCCATTCCAAAGATCAAGTTCAGCGTGTCGCCTGCTTGGTGTGTGGATCCCAAAACAATCTGGGAAAGTCCCAGTGACACCAGGTCCAGAGTCTGTTTGGAGGCAACTGCATCCACATGGATGTTGAAGGCCCCAAGGACTAATGTCTTGGGAACTCCAAGGCCCAGCCCATGACTGCCTCCAGCAGGTCTGGTAGACTATCATGTGGTGTGCTAGGTGGTTGATACACCAACCAGAGAGCCTAACTCTCCATTGCCTTCCCACACCAGACTCACACAATCAACAGTGGAGATCTTTGGTGCGGGGAATGCCGTGAAGGAAAATGACTCTTGGATGAGTCTTGCTACTCCCCCCCCGCCCACTTGTCTGGGACTGATGAAGGACTGAGAAACCTGAGTGGGGCAGCTCTTTCAAGGTGACTGTTTCACCCTCCCTCACCCAGGTCTCAGTCATATATGCCAGGTCCACTTCCTGATCTGCAAGGTAACTTTGCAGCATTGCGGTCTTATTATTTATGGAGTTGGCATTATACAACATCACTGTTAGAGAGGGGTATATCTTCCTTATCTCACCACCAGTGTGCCTTGGGATGGGACAAAGATTGAAAGGAGACCAAGCATAGCCGTATCTCCATCTGTTTCCCCTATAACCACTTCTCCCACTGCCATACCTCCCTCTTCCCCTAGTCACTGGGATCCCTGACCCAATGTTGATGTTATAGCTATCATTAGTATCTGGCCCCATAATTGGTCCCCCCCATCTATAACTACCTAAATCCAATAACAATCAACAGATTAAAACACAGACTATTAGGCAAGTCCACTAGCTAACTCTTCTACAACTACCTCTCTCCCTTCCAGACTCTCCCATCCCATACCTCCACCTGCCACTAAGTAAGAAAAGAAAGGGGGAAAAGAACCAATCTAACTAACTCACTAATAATAATTTATGGGCAGGAATATCCCATCAACTACCTAACTAGACCTAAATCCAACAGTTAAGAACTTAGAACCCCCAGCAAGATATAAAATTTATTCAGCTAGCTGTTCTTAGCTGACTAAGCAATGCACTTCCACATCCAGCGATTCCACAGTTCCAGGTCCACAATAGCCCAGTGCAATGATCTAGAATAGCAACTCCCAGTCCTTAACAGAAGGCAACAGTAATACATTGTAATACAGTAATACACTGATAGCATACACCAAGAGTTTTTAAGGAACTCAGATGTGAGATTGTTGATCTACTAACCTGTATATGTAACCTATTACTGATTTCAGATACTGTACCAGAAGACTGGAGACTAGCAAATGTTACACCAATTGTTAAAAAGGATCCACAGGAGAACCAGGAAATTACAGGCCAGTCAGCCTAACATCTGTCATAGACAAATTAATAGAAACTGTAATAAAAGATAACATTGTTAGGCACATAGAGGGACAAAACCTGCTGAGGGAATATCAGCATGGCTTCTTCAAAGGGAAGTCCTGCCGCACCAACTTTTTGGAGTTTTTGAGAAAGTGAACAGGCATGTAGACAATGGTGATGTGGTAGACATTATATACCTGGACTTTCAAAAGGCTTTTTGAAAAGGTACCTAACCAAAGACTCCTAAATAAACTTAACAGTCATGAGATAAGATGATGGCTTCGCTTATGGATTAAAAATTGGTTACATGACAGGAAGCAAAGAGTAGGAATCAATGGACAGTTCTCACAATGGAGGGAAGTAAGCAGTGGCATCCCACAAGGATTGATGTTGAAACTGGTACTATTTAATTTATTCATCAATGATCTGGAACTAGGGGTGAGTAATGTAGTGGCCAAGTCTGCAGATGACATAAAATTATTCAGGATGGTGAAAACCAAGGCTGGATGTGAAGAGCTCCAAAAGGACCTCACAAACTGGGTGAGTAGGTGACAATGTAGCAAGTTCAATGTTATTAAGTGTAAGGCAATCCACATTGAGACAAAAAATCCCAGCTTCAAGTGTAGGCTAATGGGGTCTGAACTTACTGAGATGGAGATGGAAAAAGATCTTGGTTGATGTAGTGAATAGCTCAACAAAAGTGTCAACTCAGTGAGCTGCAGTAGTGAAAAAAGCCAACTTTGTGTTAGGGATTATTAGTAAAGGGATTGAGGATAAAACAGTCGACATTGTAACACTCCTGTATAGATCTACGGTGGAGCCTCATTTGGAATACTGTTTACAGTTTTGGTCAATGTATGTCAAAAAGGACATTGCAAAGCTGGAAAAAGTACAGAGGAGGGGCAACCAAGATGATTCGGGGGTAGGAGCACCTTCCCTATGAGGAAAGGCTGAAGAGTCTGGGACTTTTCAGTTTAGAAAAGAAACGACTAAGAGAGGATACGATAGAGGTTTAATAAAATTATGCATGAGGTAGAGACAGTTGACAAAGAGAGAGGAATTTCAGACAGACGATATAATCCGGAAGAGGAACGGTTCCCAAACGGTTTCTGGTCTGTCATTTCAGACAGAACCATTTTAGAACCGGTTCACTACTGGAATATATTTGTAATTTCACACACAAACGCTTCTGGCCCGTTTAGGAAACAGGGCTGAAGCGTTTTACCTGTCAACCGCTTCCAAGTAGTCTTCAGTTTCCTCTCCCAGTTCCGATGCGCTTCCCCCCCCCCGTTTTTCGCCCACACGGGCGAAAAATGGCGGGGGGGAAAGCGGTGCAGTCTGAAATGGCAAACCATTTCTCTCTCTTCCAAAATACAAGAACTCAAGCGCCTCCATTGATGCTGATGGGTAATAGGTTCAGGACAGACAAAAGGAAATACTTCTTTACACAGAGAGTGATTAAAATGTGAAATTCTCTGCCAGAAGATGTGATGGCCACAAGATTAAACAGCTTTAAAAGGGGATTAGATAGATTCATCAGTGGCTACTAGCCATGGTGACTGAGGGGAACCTCCTCTGAATCTCAGAGCTAGGAGGCAACATCAGGGAAATGCCTTGACCTCTATGCCCAGTTGTTGGCTGTCCAGAGGAAATGGCTAGCCACTGTGTGAGATAGGATGCTGGACTACATAGACCACTGGTCTGATCCAGCAGCACTTAGAGTCCAAAACAATTAATATAGGAACAATAGACGTAGTAGTGACAGTTCACCAGCTAATTGTCCCATTTCGATATCTTCTTCAGGACTACTTTGCTGTATCTAGTATGTGGCCTTGTTAATTCTTTCTGTCAGCCATTATAGAGAGAATTACTATGCATGAAACACAAACAGTATGAGTCCAAAAAGCCACTGATTCAAATTTGCACATGCAGTCTTAATAACAATGAAGCTAAAGTATCTTATTCATTAGCTATGTTTGAATTATCTGTTCAGTTCATGGTTATGCCCTGCAAACTATTTCTGCATCAGCTCAAGGTAGTCTACACTCAAGTTCAGGGAAATTCAGCAAGCATAATCAGCACTCCTACCAAATCTGCGCACAGACTCCTTCATCCTAATTTCCAACAGTTTGTGGAATTGATTGGCCTTTGGTCAAGTGGACTAGTACTTTGGGCAGCACCGGGCAGTCTACCATCCCACTCTTCAGTGCCTGCTGGCTTGTCAGGAGCAGCACTGAGATCAGAGATGGCACTCCATTCTACTTTTCCATGTTTGAACATTATATTCATTGGGAGCATCAACAGTTATGACTGACATGTTTGTAGCATTGAACTCCAAAGGAGGAGGTGAAAGTTTGCAGCTTTGTCATAGTACGTTAACTTCTCAGATTCCTGACAACTGGTGCACATGTTCACATTGTGCAAGTCTACAACATGGAAACGGCAAAAAGTATCTCTCTGTGGTGGGAACTTATCTCCCACATCATGAAAAATGGGTTCTTCCCTCCAATGGGTCCGCCAAATTGTTAACGTCCTCAAATCAAAATGGTCGATATTTGTCTTATGCTTAATTTTGCTATCATGTACACTTAACTACTATTTGCTGGACATGTCACTGTACTTCCTAGTTGTTTCATTTAATTTCACAGATGCAGTTGAGAAATTCAGCAAGCATAATCAGCACTCCTATCAAATCTGCACACAGACTCCTTCATCCTAGATTCAGTTCAATGGTCTGCTTTTGTCATTCCCCCTCTCATAGTGTACAATTTCCTTTGTCCATTGTTCTGCTTAATTCTACCTACAGAACTCCTTCTACTTTCAAGCTGCCATGGTATACCTGGAGATATCACACAGAGCACAGAGATCATAGATGAGACTGCCTCCCCTGCCTCAGCCCTAGGGCCTGGTGTTACAGTGACCTCTTGCACTTCACATATGCAACTGCATGCAAATCCTTTCTCTGTCCCATTGCTGAATCCTACGTCTCATGCTGTTGTAGCAGTAAAGACTGTCGATGTATAGCACTCTGTGAAACAGTAGCTAGGATGTGGATTTTTGATGCATGCTTTGCCCCTGGAAATGACGCTAGCCTAGTCAGGAAAGCAGAAGAGCATTTCTCTGGGACATGGATTCCAGGTTCCCAGGGACAGCTCTTGCTCCAGATGGAAATGTGGTGAATTAGCACTGTGCTGGGTAGTCTCCTTTCCTTCTTTTTTTAGATTCAGTATTGATGAAAGGAGAAAAAGGGCACAGAGAGTGCAGGTTAGGATGACTGTATGTTTGAAGCAACACTCTCTGCCTTCCCTGACTCCCCAGAGAGTAGGAACTTGAGCCTTCCCAAACACACCTTTGGTCCTCTGAGCAAAGCCTTCGGAAGGCACAACCCTGCAAATGGGTAAGACTGATAACTGCCTATACATGTGCGTTCTCTGTTCTGGCCCCCAGCCTGTGCAATGGCCTGTCTGAGGAGGTCAAGGAAGCCCCCATGCTTCTGTCATTCTGCAAGCTATGTCAAAGAGAATTGTTCAGAAAGGCTTTCTTATCAAGGCAACAAGGCTATCGTATAACAGAAAGGTGCTTTTTAAAGGGAACAGGACTATTGCCTATGCCATTGTGTATGTTATGTATTTTCTGTTTACTGTATTATGCAACAGTTATTTATTTCTTAATACAATTTATAGACCGCCCTCCCCTACACATAGGGCTCAGGGCGATGAACAACATTTCAATGAAATTACAATCAAATCACATCGCTAGGCAGTTGAAATTATAAAAATCCCAGTAGGTATTAAAAGATGGTGCTTACAGACCAATTCCTATACTTACCCCATGAGGGAGGGCAAAGGAGGGGAGAACAAAAAGGAGAGGCCAGGCACAATGGAAAACCATTGCTGTCCTTTACCATAGGCCTGGTGGGAACATCTCTGTCTTACAGGCCCTGCAGAACTGAACCAGATCCCACAGGGCATGGATGTCATTTGGCAGAGAGTTCCACCAGGCCAGCACATCTATAAATCTAATTGCATCTATATTGTATCTATATGTCCAGTTCCCAAGTGTGCCTCCTATCTGTGGATACCTATATCCAAAGATTATCCCAAACAGGCTTTTCTGTAAACCTGGATGACCCCTTAGGTTTGTGGGAAAATTTGAAATGTAAAAAAAAATGCATCGGGGGGGTTAGATCCTCCCCAAATTAAAAAAAAATGCTGTTTGTGCATGCCATGGAGAAGCTGGAGAGGGGCCTGGATGGTTGCCGCTGCGGTGACAGAGTGACAGAGCCTCAAAGCTGCTGGTGGGCCCAGCCATGGCAGCAGTGGAGTCCGGAAGCTGCCAGCAGGCCCAGCCACATTGGAGCCCAGGAGCCTCTCTGGGCCCAGCTGTGGCAGTGGCAGATCCCGGGAGTGGCACCGGGCTCAGTGGTGGAGGTGGAGCCTGGAAACTGTGCCAGGCCCAGTCATGGCAACAGCAGATGTCAGGAGCCATTCTGGGCTCAGAGCAGCTCCCAGACACCACCACTGCTGTGGCTGGGCTCCAAGGGTGTAATGCTGGCGGCGATGGGGGGGGGATTTTTGTGCCCCTAATGCAATTGGACTAGCCTTACAAAAATTGGAAACAATGCAAAAAAGTATCTGTTCTCATATGTCAAGCAATACAGAGAACAGATTGCTTGACATATGAGATCTGATACTTTTTTGCATTGTTTCCAATTTTCGTAAGGCTAGTCCTGTTGCATTATTTATTAGATATCTCACACTATCATGCTACTTGGCTGCATTGTTTTATACCATGTAATACTAATGGAATATAGTACCACGTAGGATCCTTGGGATCCTAAATTTAAAGATCTTTATAACAAAAACTGATTTTAACATCATCAACCACTGAAGCATCTGGCTTTTATTAGAGTGGTATGGTAATAATGACTTATGTGTTGTTATGTCATGTTATTTTCCATTGGGTTTTAAAATGGTTATGACTGTATTGCCCTTTTACTGTTGGAACCCACCCTGAGCCTGTCAAGGGGAGGGCAGGATAGAAATCTCTCCCCTTATATAAAGCCGTAGTGGGGTCCCATGTTCCAATGTACACCTACAGTGTTTGGGCGCAAGAAATGTCAGTCAGAAGACACTGGCTGGGTTGGCTGGCTGCTTTGTGTAGCCCTGCCCACGTCAGCCCCGGCCAGTGACTTCGGCTCAGTCTGCTCTGGGCCTCTGACAGGAGAGAACCATCTGCAGACTGAGCGCAGGGACGGGGCTTCAGTGGCTCAGCCATAAAAGCCCCTAAGACTCACCAGTAAACACAAGGGGACCCAGGTCAGGGGATGGAATTGTGTGGGAAACCCGAGGACAGAGCGGTGGCCAAGCTGCCTGTGCCTGTGCCTGTGCCTTCGGGTGGGGGTGTTCCTGGTGCATGTAGAGGGGGAGGCAAGTCAGCAGCCGCCAATGGCGGTGAGCCACCCGGCGCAAGCCAGGCTTTGGCCCTCCCCCGTGAAGTAGAAGGCCACGCCCCGCCGCAGCAGGCCTTCGGCAAAGCCCTGGGAGGGCCGCAGCAGTGGCCCTGCACCGCTCACCCCGGAACCGATTTTGCCAACCCTCCCCCACCCAACAAGGCAGGCCTTCGGGGGAGCTCTGGGAGGGCCACGGCAGCAGCCCTGCACCGCTCACCCTGAAACCGAATTCACCGCCCCCCTGATGAGGCAGGCCTTCGGCGGAGCCCTGAAAGGGTCACGGCGGCGGCCCTTCACCGCTCACCCCGGAACCGATTTTGCTGACCCTCCCCCGCCCGACGAGGTAGGCCTTCAGGGGAGCATAGGGAGGGCCGCTGTGGCCCTGCGCCGCTCACCGTGGGCCAGATTTCGGCGCCCCCCCACCCGAAGAGGCAGGCCTTTGGGGGAGCCCTGGGAGGGCCCCGGCAGCGGTAGCCAGCGGCGGCGGCAGCTGAGACGCCGCACACCCGGCTTTGGCCCTCCCGCCCCCTACCCACCCAACCGCCCAGTAGAAAGCCGCTGCTGGCAAACAAGCTGCTGCATGCCTGGCTTAGCCCCGACTCCCCCCTGCGGCTTCTCCCACCCCCCGGCAAGCCGAGCGG